>NC_143014.1:122780333-122932208 GCF_055824585.1 Amblyomma mixtum
TGAAGCACAGAAATGAATTTATCACCCGTGTAATCACGCAATTCGCCCAGAAAAATCCGTGGAGTCTACAGTTGCTGTTCAAGGAAGACTGACTGAGTGACTGTAGTTGCGTGTTTGTGACCATATTGTGCTGTGTGCTGGTCATCAATCCGGGTGAGTCGAGAACCCGTATGCAGCAATACTGAGCACTCTTCTCCACGAAGTGACAGTATATTTTTGGATTTTTTATTAATTTTAATTGTTTCTTCGTTGATAAACTGCAATGTATCTCTCCTAGCCACACTTTAATTTGCTGTTTGTAATTTTTATTTCATGTGTGTATTTCACTTATTTTTTATTTATATATAAATAAATAAATTCATACCGCAAATAGTGCCTTTTTGCTACGAACATGCCCCCCCCCCTCCGGCGCCAACAACCAATGGGGCCCCCCCCCCCTGCAAAAAATTCTGCGGACGCCCTTGGAGCGAATCCTTCAGCGGAAGAGACGAACGGTGCGCGTCGTCAGTCGTTGTGACTCAGGCGTCGCAACTGCGTGTTTGGTTTTTGACGCACGCGTTATGACACGAGGGAGCAGCGAAAACGAGAGTCCGAGGTAGAGGAGAGGCGCCTTGCTCAACCGCGCGCTGTCGAGTGGCGGACACGGGGCGACAGGGAAAGGCGCTGACGGGCCGCCCTATCTAGATTCGCAGGAAGCTTTCCTAGCCCTGCCTAAAAGCGCTCGCGGCGTCGGCTTCACGGGCGCGCGTGTGGCGGGGATGCGGCGGAGGCGGAGAATAAGCCGTTTGCACCATTCGACCTTGACGGAGGAGGCGGCGTAGCATTGGACGCCTCTGGAGGTCTCCCCCGGCGCTTCCGAACCGGTTCGAACATGGACGCCTATAATAAAGATACGGCGCGTGTCCGGCACATCGTCTCGCCCGCGGGGATAGCGCGGAGAAACGCACTTTGAGGATTGGACTGGAAACAGCAGCACACGTCAGGATGAACGGCAGTACGGTAAGTGCGCCCGACGTCTTCCCCTGCGCTCTCTGCCGAGCAGAGCATCACTCCCCGTCATAGTTTCGTTCTTACATTCGCACTTTCCATGTTATGGAACATGGACAAAAAATTTTGAAAATTGCAAAATTGTAAGAAACTGTTATGCAAATATTGAAGGTAATGGTCCATTCTTTTGGTATGTAGCAAAATCTTTCTTTTAAAGTGTTTCCACCGATCGCATCGAATAGTTAAGTCTGCCATATATAGAAAACCAATGGGGAACGCTTTTGACGATAACTAAAACGTTAATAGAAAAATAAATGCAAGAGTACCGTCGAGTGACCTGTGGATATATGGATTGCTATAGTGAAATCTTTCATTATATGAAAAAACTGCGTTCATAACAGGTTTCCCGCTCAAAAATGCTTTTGTCCAGAATTGCTGGGTATGCTGTAATGTGGACAGTCTTATGAGGGAAATTAGCTCTCCTTGTCATTTCTCGAGTGCCAGAAAAGCTGCCAACAGAAACATGAGTGGTTAAAAAGAAAATGAAACGAACTCAAAATTCAACCTAAAATGCGTTCTGCGCGAGTCAGGATGAGCTTTCGGATCAAAAGAGCTGTTAAGCGTACTGCTATTGCTCATTTTATCGTGTACAGTGATGCCGATAGGCCACCATTTTGCAGTGCATGTCAGTCACGCAGCATTCTATTCGTCATTATTTACTCCTGCCCGCGCATTCTTTTTCTTTGCTCATGTAAAGTAAAAGTTTTTGCATTCATTTAGCGGCCTAAAGAAGTCATTAGGCACGTATGGCTGAAGCTGGCATCAGCTGCCTTACTTCGCTGTCTGTTCCTGAAACGGGCAAAGAGTTTCAACCTCTGACAGTCACAATACAAGGGGGAAGTATCTTTAGTCATCTAAAGAGAAAATCCACCCAGTTAGTCTAAAGAGGGAAGACATCTGAAGTCGTGCCTGCCAAGAAGCCTGAAATAAGTGGATTTGACCAGTGCTATCACAGATACGGGACGGTCCCGATGCAAGTAAGCAGTTGTACCGTGAGTTTGTCTTCTGCTCAGAAGAAACAAGTTCGTCAGTGAGTCCAACAATCGGCACTCCCTTTTCGGCAAAGACGAAACTCAGGAGTGCCGAATGTTGTCGGTTGGGCTGAATAATCTGCCGTTTACGTTCTCAAACACAATATAGAGGCCGTACGGACGCTGCTTTTAGGTAACCCCGTGTAGTCATGAGAGTGTGTTTTCGCACTCAAGCTATTTCTTTTCACATTGCATGCTTCACGAGCCGGGCTGCTTGAAGTGTGTTTGACGGCGCGGTAAAGCCGCTGAAACTACACGGAGGCACACCCGCCGTCAGAAGCGTTCACGCCACAGGGCTTGATTTTCAGCTTTTCAAGGCCATTTGGCGCCCTTAGTGTTCCACTATGCGGTTTAAAAGCAAATCGTGTGGCCCGAATATTTTTAAGCAAAGCTGTACGTACATCACCTGTCAGAAAAGTTCCCGGGCCGATCAGCTTTTGGCCGGAGCGAGATCGCAGGCACCGTTTGCACGAACGGCTACGTTAATTCGTTCGCGCAAGTTCGAGACTCCATATCGCAATTCCCCCTCCTTCTCTTGAATGACGAAACAAGCCAGTGGCAGCCACCATTGAGGTCACGGACGCTTTGGCGAGGCAACTTTTGCGACATTCGGCGGAAGCGCGACGCTGAGACGCGGCAACGGCCGGTATACTCTGCGCTATAGGAGCGCTCAGTCCACACATAGCTCCATTGCGTCTTGTCTGTCGTCAGCGATGTCGTCATCGATGACGGGTTGTTCAGATTTCCAGGAGTAGGCACACCCATTTGTACTGGAAGGGGAATAGGGGGACGCGGTGAGCAGCCGGGAAGGGAGGTGAATTCCCCGAGTATAGCTTCGCTGGCGTTTGTTGATCCGGATGACTCTCCTGCGGCCATAGATAGCCGCGGGGGCTGCTGTTGGGGGCGGCCGTGTCTTCGGTTGCCAAGGTCGGCCGTTGCTGGCCTGCGCATCCACTGCTTCCTTGTATCTCTATCACGTCTTCGCGGTTAACAACCATCTTTAGTGGTAGCAACACGGTGACAACGATTACCTCGTGTGCTGCGTCGCCTGGGGTTGAATCTTTACTTAGCTTTAGGCAGCCTGCCAAAGCGGGGTAATTACAAGATGAATGGGACGCCAAGCTAATACGTTTATAATGTGCATATTTGTGAACGTGCGTCGCCTATAGGTAAACGACAGACACAAGTAAGCGTTGCTTGCGAAAGGGTAGCGCTAAAATTATGCGCTTTGATTGGGGGAACGTCACGTAGCGATGAGGTTTTGGGTGCCGTAATTTGCCAAGTAAACACACGGCTCTGTGCTCAAGAGAAAACTTGGCAATGTCTAATAATTCAGCTCATTGCAGGTAAGAAAAAATTTCCCCTGGAAAAGTTTTGCGACACAAAAAAAAAAATGCAGTGGAGTTGCTTTCGTAAGCAGACATTCTGAAGTTACCTTTTATTTTTTCTCCTCCCTCTCAATAAAGTGCGCGAAGTGCTGGTGGAGAGGGAACCAGCGTGCGGCTTCGCGACCTTCGGTGCCCAACGCGTGGCAGAGGAAAGCTCCGCCAGACGCGTCACGTTCGACAGACACGCTCGAGACGCAGTTTTTTATTTATTAATGTCCCGGCATTCCATGCATTCCATGGAAAAAAAAAACTTCCTAAATAAGCGCCTTCCTTTGTATAGTAGATGATTTGGTTTGCTTTGGTTTAGGGGTTTTAACTTCCCAAAGCGACTCAGGCTATGAGGGACGCCGTAGTGAAGGGCTCCGGAAATTTCGACCACCTGGGGTTCTTTAACGTGCACTGGCATCGCACAGTACACACGGTACTCTAGAATTCCGCCCCCATCGAAATTCGACCACGTCAGCCGGGTTCGAACCCACGTCCTTAGGGTCGGCATCCGTGCGCCATAACCGCCTGAGCCACCGCGGCGGCTCTATAGTGGACAGGAGAAAGAGCATGCGTCACAGAGCGTTGCGTGTGACACTCTTCAACTTCCTGACTTGACATTGTTCCTGTATCTGCAAATTTAAATGTCAAAGAACTGGTATAACTAACCATTAATTACATAATAAAATTATCCTTTAATTAGTTCAAACAAATCGCACAATTGTCAATAAATTATATCGTGCTTGTGCTAAGCGACACCTTCTTGAACTTCGTTCCCGCAACACGCATCCATTATTTTTTTTCTCGCAATTTTTCTAAGCCCTTGTCTCCAGTTACGCGACAAACGGGTCTTGAGCCAACTTGTTTAGGAAACAACTCACACACGGCTGACAAGAGTAAATCATTGCCTAAAGAAATACGATTAGATTTGAGGGGTGGCGTAAATAAATGCCTAGCAGCAAATAATGGAAAGAACCGAATTGTTCCATTTATTGGACAGATGTTTCTCAATCCTCAACCTCCTTCCTCCAGAAACCAAACAAGCTTTCTTGAATTCATGCATTCATTCGACCAATAGCGGCTGCAGGAGCGTGTCAACGGTGTCATCCTCTCGGGAAAAATATCCGAATTTTATATGTGTACCATAATTTCAATATTTATATATATTTAATTTATTGAGTAGATGCATGGAAATTACAAGGCGCAATTCCGCGTGCTCTGTTATATGGCGTTTCGTGGTTAGTTCAGTCGTGCCGTTGAGACGCGAGTAACAACCTGAACAACGGCGGTTGAAGTCGTCGTGCTAAACTGTTTATTTCTTTATTTACTGCCCACGCGTATTTGCTTTCTCATTCCTGCCTCTATGTACCCGGTGCCCCAGCTAAACTTAGCCAAAGGTTAAAAATATACTTAGGCACAATAGGTGGAAGCAACGTCTACAGTGGCGTTAAAGGGACCCTGAAATGATTTCGATGGGCATGCATATTCTTGTGCAACAGATCTGTAGAGATGGTCTTTGTGGGTATTCGAGTCAAATTTGAAAGCTCTAAGTGGACACTATTATTTAGAAATATATATTTTTTAAAAAATCGCTGCTGGCAATAGCTTGCAACCGATTAGGGCGATGAGTGGCTACTGTGCATCGTTATATTTTTAACCTTTGGCTGGCACACCTTAACAGTGGACTGGCATTCAGGTTTCGTCTCCTGGGAGGATGGCCTCGATGTGCCCGATGAGGACCATTCAAAGGATGGCGTTGACTTCTTGCATTCGTCTTGTCCATTTCTTGCATTCGTCTTGGGTTTGAGGGAGTTTTGTAGTTTGCATAGCTGTATTTGCAGTGCGTGTTGTACTATGGGGCATTGCCATGGAGTGTTTTAGTTGATGAAGTAGCCGCCGCACATGGTTGTATGTTGGGTGTCTTAGCGAGCCCGCTGCCGTGTTTTAAGTGTTTATGAGTAATGTTCATGTTTGTAATCGTCATCATGTATGGCATCCAGGATTTGGTGTTAGATTCTCTAGAAAGAAAGATTTTATTACATATCAGAAAAATGGACCATTACCTCCAATAGTTCCCGTAAAAGTTTCTTACAGTTTTTCAATTTTCAAAAGTTTTGTCCGAAATTTTTGGACATGAATTTGTGAACAGCGCAGCGAGCTCCCGTTTCGGTAGCCCAACTGTGTAGCGCCAAACTAGAGTATAACTGTAAGTGGCACACTTAATTTTTGGAAAGGAATTTCCTTGAAAAGTTTCGGATGGCGGCGAATCGACGACTTAATTAACAGGAAAAAAAATGATCCAATGTTTCGGTTTCCTTGAAGAGGGGACATAAGGCCAGGGGAGAACACCGGATCTATGCAGATAAAAATTTAAGAGAGAAATCTTGCATTTACGACTGGTCAGGGACATCTCGCATTGACGTCAAAGGCATTCACCGGGATTACACTCATACTGTAAATGCCGGAGGTCTTCAAACGAGAAAAAGGGAGATTTTGAGAGCTTCAGGAAATAAAAAATTGCTTGAAGCGCGGTCACCCGCCCATAAGGGAAAGCTGGGGAGTAAGGGCAGAATAGATTCAATCAAGGAAGACTACGCAAGAGAGTCGGCGGTCTTTTTCCGCGTCGTCTTCCTTCTGTTGCCCCCGTCTTCATATGTGTCGTAATATTATCGCGGAGCACCGACCGATCAACCCTTTCTCTGCCTTCTCTTCTCGTTTTTCCTTCGCGCTGATTCTAATACGCCAGAGGCCGTTTTCTTGCTGACATGGTGTTAGCAGTGCACAGAAATTCACACAAAGGCCCTTTATATTATGTCGCCATCGCTCATGAATCCTGTTCATGAGCGATGGCGCTGATATTTTGATGAGCGGAGGGCCTATAGAACGAACACTCCGTTCCGTGCCACTGACCGCGTAATCGTCTTTTGCCTCGTGCACTGTTACTCCGAGGTGCCGAGACGCCGTGTTTTTCATCTTCTTCCAGTGGCAGGTCGTTCCTCTTCATATCTTCATATTTCGCGCCTGCATGGAAGGGACATTTTATTGAGGCCACAGCGGACATCAGAAAATCCCAAGTGTCATTTTGTGTTCTGGGTGCGGTTAGAGGGGCGATTCGCAGATGCCCGGGCTGCTGACGAGGCTCTCCATGAAGCATGTGCTCACATTTTTGCGGTTGTTTCGCAGGCTTTTCTCGCTGTCGCCCTGTTGGCCGCGGCCGCGTGCTGGGCGCAAGCCGCAGACCCCAAGGCCACGGCGGCCACCGCTGCCTCGACGGCCGAGCCTGGCGAGGGAGAAGGCGTCGAAGGGCGCATCCTGGGCTTCGGCAAGCTGCGTGGCGCGTTGCGGCAGCGGCACAACAAACGGCCCAGCCTGATCGGCTCGCTGCTTCGCGGACACAAGTACCGGGACGGGGGCCAGTTGCCGCTGGGCGGCGCCCACTACGGCCAAGTGCAGGGCGGCCAGCAGCACGGCTACCAGCAGGCCGCACAGGGCTTCAACCAGGGCAGCCAGGCCTTCGAGGGACAGGACAAGTACAAGAACCTGCAGGGCTTCCGCGAGACCAAGGGCTACCGCACCGAGATGGGCTTCGAGGAGACGAGCTTCAACCGGTACGGCTCGGGCACCGGCGCCTTCCAGGGAGGCTTTAACCAGCACGCGGCCGGCAAGTTCCAGCAGCAGGGACAGCAACAGTCGGGCTTCGTGGCCGCTCCCGCCCCGTTCGGCAGGCGCTGACCGCCCAGCGCCTGTGTCGTCAATAAAACTATTTATTGCCACCACGATGACTTGCCATCCGACGGAGTCCCCGTGAGAACCAGTTTAGGCTTCGTCCATTCTCCCACGGCGAGACCTGCAGTAGACGTTTCTCGTACGGGGCGTGCCGCTCTTGCTCCCTTGGCGGCTTGACTGGCTTGGCGCTGCAATCTCTGTGGCTTATCTATGGCAGATCTAGGAACGTAAAACCGGTTCTGCCGACTTTTTCCATAACAACTGAGAAGCGACGTCCTTTTTTCGGCCTGAAGCTAAAGGCGACGAAAACCGATAAGCTATATGAAGAAGGGAAAAAAATATTTTGTAATGTTGCCTTTGGAGCATTGAGTACAGGAAGCCAAAGTATGACGCAGTGTTAGTTGCCCAAGAGCACCTCGAACGGAACTGAAACCACGGAGGATGTGGTCGCGAGTGCGGTAGTCCTTGTTTCGAAGGATGCTGCAACTAGCAGGCGAATACTGCGAATTTGAGCACTGGCTGGTCGCATCACTTATGAAGCTACTGATGAGGCGGCTATGTGTACAGCTATCGCTGACATTCACAGCATATTTGAGGGTTTCTCTCTGACCGAACACGTAAAGCTGAACGGGTAATCAACCGAGTGGCACCATCGTTGTTCTCCTGTCTTTTGCGTCCTTTAGCTTCGCGGGCGCGCACTCCCCGGTCCTATGGCGCCGTTGTCTCATCGACTCGTCGTCGCGAGCTCGAACGTCAGGATCCTCTCACCGTGGATGCTTTCGCTCCGCTTCGCGGGTGCGCAACTCCGTATTTTCAAATAATCGTCGCCTGCGTTCGCGGCGACGTTCGCGCAGTTCTCATTTCCGGGCGGCCCACCTCCTCTGCCACTGTAAAGAGCGACCCAGTGAAGGCCACGGCTAGGTGTTGACCGCCCGCAGTGGCGGAAAGCGCGCACAGATCATGTTCGCCCTCTAGTACATGTGCCGACTGCAGCGGCGCGAGTGAGCTGCGGAGTGGTGGCCATTCGCTTGCGGAGCGGCGGACGTGACTGAGCGGTTTGCCCGGCTTTCGGCACAGAGCTAGCTGTCGGTGACGCTTTAGGCTGTGTTTGTCGGTGTTTTGCGCTGCCAGAGTGCGTCACAAGGTGTGGACGTTAGGTTCTCGGCTTCCACGTTGTGGTAGGCATCGTGCACGAACAAAGTTTTCTAAATGGCTTTTTGTGTCGCGGTTTGAGATCAGCCGCAGTGATCGTTGTGCAAACGCTCATGATTGCGCGAGACGACAACGTGAATTGTCGTCGCGGCATATATGTATACCGTCTGTTGCAAAAGTTTACAGCCCACCGCGCCGTTTATTTCAACCAAGTGTCACTTTTTAAAGCTGCGTCGGAGCCTGCTCTCCTAGAACGTTGGCGTCAGGCAATGCCCAGAACAGATGGGATATCCGAGCGACCACGTCTGCGCAAAGCACTTTCCCGAGTATACGATATAAAATCGTACTACGCAGAGTTCAATGCAAGGCACTTTTAAATGCACCCTAGAAACCGGTGCTGTTGGCGAATGCTGTACCCAGTATTTTTTCCGGATGTCCCAAATATCTGACCAAACAGGCAAGTTTAAAAAAGCTTGGTTTATTGGTTTATTGGGGTTTAACGTACGTCCCAAAGCAACTCAGGCTATGAGGGACGCCGTGATGAAGGGCTCCGGAAATTTCGACCACCTGGGGTTCTTTAACGTGCACTGACATCGCACAGTACACGGGCCACTGGAATTTCGCCTTCATCGCAATTCGGCTGCCGCGGCCAGGATCGAACCCGCGTCTTTCGGGTCAGCAGCCGAGTGCCATAACCACTAAAACCACCGCGGCGGCACCAGCCCTGCAAATGTATTTGATGCATTTATTATTAGTCTAATCGACTGTTAGTAGACAATAAGCAAATTGGCTATTAGTTCTGCTATGCGATTTTTCACTAGGGTTGCGATTCTTACGAGAGGATCACGTGATAATCCACTGCCGTTTTCGATAAACACTGCAACTGCCGGGTCTGGCTGATAATTTACACGCGCTTTCACGTAACAGACTGCCGCGAACTTTAAATGACAGCTGCTAACACCACACGAGCTGCACTCTCTTCTGCTGTTACTAACAGCTGTGCGGCTCAGCACTATTTCACGCCTTCTTCCTGCGCTCACTAAACCACACGCGGGGTGCAACCTCCTCTGCCCCGTCCTGTAAATAAACTCTCACTGCGTACTGCTCGTCTTTCTTCCATGTACTATGTATGTACTTCGAAGGTTCCTCGCCTGAAAACCGCGCTGAAAGAACTGCGGCCCACTTACAGTGGGTTCTGCAGATCATCGTTGCAAGTCTTACGACTTAGCAGTATGTAGCGTGATGTTGAATTATAATGGCCACAGTAATGCGAGACTTAAAGAGCAGGCAACAGCGGTAGCGTGAAGCTCCAGAGGTAGAAGAGTAAAGGCAGGGAGGTTAAGCTCCAGCGATCTGATTAATGTGCCAACCAGCCACCAGCTGCCGTGGACGCTTGAAAAACAATTAGTTCGTCCCTAAAGCAGATTTTTGACAGCAAGAACCTCGCGATCGAGGAGAACGTATGTGACCGCCCTGGAGAGCTTGGAAGGCGACGTGGTAGATTCTTCTTTCAAGACGTAGACACGCGTGAAGCAGCTGTGCGAATTTAACTCCACTTCTCGCGGACTTGCTAATTTTGGCTGCAATAGAGGGAGTCCGCTTAATACGAAGATCGGATATAGTGAACGAATTCCGCGGGATCGTCAGGTTCGTTATTAAGTGGGCTCGACTGTAAACAGTCGAGACAACTTGTAAGGAACAGTCGAGCCCAACAAACATGACGGTCACGCGAATTCCGTTCGTTATACAGTCGATCCCACTTATAACAGCCGCAGATATAACGAATGCTCGCTTAGTACGAACGAGGGTGGTGCTACCGTCAAAATATATATTGGGGCAATGGCACAGTGTCTCACATAGAACGAACTGTTGTGGCCTCAACACTCGGTTAGAGCGAACGCGAAGCTGTCGGGCCCCCGTAAAATAAAGTAAAAAAAGAAAAAGCGTGCGTTGAAAAATGAAAACGAAAAAGCACGCGCGCGCGGTGACGAAAGAGAAAGTGGCGCCGCCCGCGTCGCTGTGATGCATCCACGTGATTTGTTGCTCCGTTGCCACCCCACGCTGAGGGCATTGCGCCGTCGATTCTTTCTGTGCGATGGCACTGCGTTGACATCGTTGCCGCATCCGTGCCTTTCCCAGATCGGGGAGTTGAAGGCTGCCTCAATGCGCGAGCCCAAGGTCTTGACTTGCGCCTGGTGAGATGGAGGACTGTACGCCGACCTGCTAAAAGGAAAGCTGTCGACATCGCAACGAAGATGGCCATTGTTAATGAACTTGCTCAAGGTGCAAAAAACTGCGAACTGTTCAAGAAGTACGGCCTGTAGAAATCGACCATTTCAACCATTGCTAAGGGCAAGGAAAATATTCTTGGTGCTACCGTGAATGCCGACCCGACGACTAGAAAGCGCCTTCGGAAGGCGACCTACGCGGACGTTGAGGACGCACTGCTGAAGTGGTTCGCTGACGCTCGGTCTCGCAACGTTCCGATCAGTGGACCGCTGATGCTCTCCAAGGCTAAAGACTTAGCCTCCCTTTTGGACTTTCCCGATTTCAGCCCAGGCAATGGATGGCTGCACCGGTTTAAGGCTCGCTACGGAATTGTTTTCAAGGCGGTCGTCGGCGAGGCCGCGTCTGTGAACAACGAGGACGTCGATGCGTGGCTTTCCGACAACCTCCCAACAATCACCAGCTATGCTCCACGGGACGTTTACAATGCCGACGAGACTGCGTTGTTTTATCAGATGTTGCCATCTAAAACGCATGCCTTGAAAGGCGACAAGTGCGCAGGAGGGAAGAACAGCAAGGTGCGCATAACCGTTCTTCTGTGTGTCAATATGGACGGCAGTGACCGGCGGCTGCCTTTTGTCATTGGCAAGTCACGTAAGCCGCGATGCTTTGGAAGCTACGTGCCCGTACGTTACAGGAACAATACAAAAGCCTGGATGAGTCGTGACTTATTTGCGAGTGGCTTGTCGAGTTCGACCGCGACATGGCACGAAAAAACAGGAAGGTCCTGCTCGTGCTGGATAACTGTGCGGCGCACCATGTGCGGCCTTCCTTGAGTGCGGTGACAGTGCTCTTCTTGCTTCGCAATGCAACCTGCAAAATTCAGCCGCTGAATATGGGCATCATTCATGCGTTCAAGGTGTGCTACCGGCGGCGTGTCATCCAACGCTTGTTGATCGCGATTGATGCTGCCATGCCAGTTCGCATCAGCTTGCTTGCCGCCGTGGAGATGTTGAAAGCGGCGTGGATGGAACTCACCGCGGAGTGCATAGCAAATTGCTTCCGCAAGGCGGGTTTTGTGGGCCCAGGCACCGAGGACGCCATAGATGACCCACCGGAAGGCCGGTCGCACGAGGACTTGTGGCAACGCGTCGTTGACACGCAGCTGGCCGGACCTGACGTTGCCTGGGACGATTTCGTTTCTGCTGATGACGACGTCGACATTGCGGAGCCATGCACTGACGAAGCTATTGTGCGTGAAGTGCGAGCCCTTCCTGACTGCCCAGAGACCGACGAGGACGATGACGAGGATGCTGCTCTACCGCCGGTTGCTGTGAACGCTTCAACCGCGATCGGTTACATTGCGTCAGAGGCCTTGGCGATGAACATATTACCGCGCTGGAAAAATTAGAAACGGCAGTGATGCGATCAGCTTTGAAGAAGCAGACATGCATCACGGATTTTTTCAAAAATAAGGTTAACTTTCCTCTCGCTTGCTCTTTTTGCCCGTATTATAGGTGGTCCACTTACTACGAACTTTGGATACAACGAACAAATGCCGCGTGACGATCAAGTTCGTTATAAGTGGGCTCAACTGTATTCGATGTTCGTAGTAAGTGGACTTTCCGTATAACTGCCAAAAATATCAATTCCGGTAAAATTGGTTTTTATTTCTTAAAAATATTGCGTTATGCGCGTCTTCTTGTTAAAAGCAGGCCCGCGTAACGCAGTTTAAAAGTAGGCGCTAATGCGGCTCTTTCCAGGCTCTCCAGGCTGATCATGTCCTTGCTGAGACCCTTGCTACCAAAAATCAACTTTAGGGACAGGATACAACTAATCGTGGTTGAAGCGTCCGCGGCAGCTGGTGGCAGGTCGGCTACATTAACGAGATTCCTAGCGGTAGGGGAGTGCTCGTACTTGGCTTAAGACGGCTTCGTCAGAGAACACGGCTCTGCGATGTTGTGGTCCGCAGGAACGTAGTCATCCGTGGAAACATCTGGCCAGCTGCGCATAAATACAAATCTACATACGTCTGATCACCTGCGTTTTCGAGAGCTTCATCTATCCAGACAACACCAAACATCCTGAGAACGTCATCAAATGATCAGAACGTCCTCTTCCTTAGCAGGACATTCTGGGTACCTTTTGAGTGCTTCGATGGCTAAATGTTCTCATGAGGATGTTCTCAGTTTGTACTTTGCTGGACGGCTGGAGGATGAAAATTCCTCAGATGTCCCAAAATCGTCTTATCGCAGGGTAATACTGCCGAACCGAACTGATCATACCAGCTTTTTCTTTCGCACTGCTTCTCATTAATTAAAAACTGCCGGTTAATTAAATGATAAGTGTGTACAATAGTGAAGGAAAATCTTGTGACCCCAAAAATTATATGCGTTGAGGGGATAGCTTAAGATATTGTTGTTTTTACACCTGGTCTTATGTATCGCATGCTTCTAAGGCGATTGGACTGTTTAGATTTTTGGGCCACTCATTCTTCCCATTAAAGGGACCCTGAAATGATTTCGATGGGCGTATTCTAGTGCAGCAGATCTATAGAGGTGGTCTTGTGGGTATTCTAGTCAAATCTAAAAGCTCTGCGCGGGCCCTCTAATTTAGAAATTTTTTTTTAATTGCTGTTTGCAGTAGCTCGCAATCTATTAGGGCACACAACTCACCACGCGTCCCCTGCTCCGATGACGTCAGTGGACAGAATCGCCGGCCTTCAAGCTCAGGACGTCTTTGCGTTTTTGTTAGCTTGGTTGTTGTTGCCTGGTTGTTAGCTTAGCATGCTACTCCCGGTGAGGGTGAAAGAAGACAAGATAAGCGTAGAAGAAGAGGGTGAAAAAAAGAGGAAAAGGGAAAGAAAAGAAAGGGTGAAAGGTGACATCAAGCGTACTCAGCACTCACGCATTCACAAACACACATGATTATCAAAGGGTGTCCACCAAAACCGTGTCCCTAAGAAAAACTAAGAATGCTTTTGTCCCTCGCGCAGCCGAAGCCGCATCACTCCAGGGTCCAAGGACATGCTCCAGGTGCACGGAGCCGTCCTGTCGGAGTCCGAAAGCACTTAGCAGTGCCTTGCGATAGGTATTAAAAATTTGGCAGCGGCAGATCAAGTGTTGAAGACCCTCGCGAACACCACATGTCGGGCACAGAGGGCTGCTTGATGCGCCAATTGTATGAAGATAGAATTTAGTGAAGGCAACGTACAGACAAATTCGGTGCAGGCAATTACGATCACGTCTATCTAATTTAAGTGGCATGCGGAAGTCACAAGTGGGGTCGATACGAAGAAGGGGTCTATATTGACGCTGCGGATCACACTAAAAAGAGCATTGCGTCTGCCAGGATTTAGTAGCCAGTGGTCTCGCGCCATCACTACGAGAAAAGGGTATGGGTAGGAGCAAGGAAGTGTCGCCATGCGCCGACCTCGCTGCACTGTTAGCGTGATCGTTGCTTGCGAGGCCGCAGTGAGCGGGTAACCACTGCAGCGCAACATGGTGACGTAAATCACAGGCTTCGGTGTGCAATCTGTTCAAGTCGCCGACGATCTGCGCTTGAAGGCATCCTGATTACTTTATCGATTATAGTGCAGCGCGAGAGTCTCCGAAGATAACCCACGCTGTTGGCGGTTGTTTCAGAATGTAAGTAAATGCTGCTTGCAGCTCGGTAGCAGTAGTCGAGGTACGGTGACTGAGTTTCGCTGAAACTGTGGTGCGCGTTGACGGAATCCAGACGCCACTCGCTGATGAGATGGATGTGCCAATTGGTATCGAGGCCTATGCGGCGACGAAAATAACGCAGCACTCGCCGCATAGAATGTATCTGCTGCACTGTGCGCTGTCTGACGCTGGCTGCACGTGGTAGGTAGGCAAAAGATCGAGCTGACTGCATGGACGAGCTACGCGCACCACGTGATCAGCATGGCCAGCACGGCATTCAAGTTTCTCATATCGCTGCTGCTGATCCACGACCATGGGCAATATAACTTCACCTGACTGCTTTCGAATATCACTATCTATCTCTAGCACTATCACCATCAGTAGCTGTCAGTATCACTATCTATCACTATTTTTGACCATATATCTACTATCACTACTATCATTACATATCTATATGTTGCTTATCAAGTGATCCCGACCGCGGCGGTCGAATTTCGATGGAGGCGAAATTCTAGAGGCCCGCGTACTGTGCGATGTCAGTGCACGTTAAAGAACCCCAGGTAGTCGAAATTTCAGGAACCCTTCACTATGGCGTCTCTCATAGCCTGAGTCGCTTTGGGACGTTAAACCCCGTAAACCAACCTAAACCAGCTGTCTACGCTAGTTGACATCGCGTATGCCACCGTCGCTTGCTTGGGGGCTTGGCCACCGAGCGAACGCGAGCAATGGTCGTTCTCGCTGCCTCGCTACTTTTTTTTTCTCGTACGTGTCCACTCTTCACTCGACGAAAGAAAAGCGTTGCGGCCCTAAATAACTGCCGTGCTCAACAAAGAAAGTAAGATTAGAGGTTGCATGGGTGTTTGGTACGCGGCAGCAGAAATTCGCCACGCCACCCGTACCTCGATTGTGCTTTGGCGAGCAAGTGCGTTTGCGGTCGTCGTTAAGCCCGCTACGCGTCTTTACATAAGTTTTGCGGGCTTTGGTATCTTGACGACTGGTGCAATGAGCTCACTGTTTTGCTTCTGGGCCCGGTTGTTCGCGGTAAAAACACTGCGGCAACAACATTGCTTACTCGGCAGCGATGTAATAATCGTATATCATTTGCTGTCATATTTAGCATGCAAAAAAAAATTTGGAGAGGTCTTTTTTCTGCTTATCTGTACTGTCTACTTCCGTTGCTCTGATTTTGTGACCTACATATACTTGTCTGCAGGTGACAAGCTGTACAGGCATCTAAGTGTTGTCACTGACTGGAGTGATGACTTAAATTAATGGCCACATGTCCAGATGATACATCATTTTTTACATGCTGGAGAAGAAAATCCTTTCTGTTGACGCTAGCCAAATACGTCGCTCGTCTTCACCCGACGGAAAGCGATGCATATGGAACAGGTCGCAGTTGCACAGACGCCGCGGCTGTTGATTCTGTGCACATGGCTCTGCAGCTAGTTTTTTCCTCTGCGATAGTTGTTGGTGCAGCCAACAACAGCGCAGTGGTATCCTGATGACCTCGGCTCATGATTCATGTTCACAGTTAGCGTCAAAACACGTAAAAGCTGTTTTCTCGTGTAAAAGACAGCAGGGCACGAACGTCACTCAACACGTACCTCGCCGCCCACGCATACCAGGAGGAGAGGAGGAGGAGGAGAAGCGCCGCCGCGTGCGCGCCGGTTCCAGGCTATTTTCCTCCTCGCGCCGAAAATGGCCAACATGCAAAGCTGTTCTAGGGGCTTTATATCTACCGTATGACGGTGCTAAGCCCCCAGTTTCTTTCCTTTCCTCAAAACCAAACCGTATGTGACAAACGCATTATGGGCAGAATATTTCTGCAAGACGTGAATGCGCAGTCACGTGACACAACAGGGACGTAGGTTAGAGCCTCCTCGCCGGTTGTAGGCGCGCGCATTTTTAAAAATTTGTCACCTTTTTCTTCTTTTAGATGAGTGGATGGGGTATGGTGCGGCGGATGGAGCTAGTGGAGGCGTGATCCCCGCAGCGCGCAGGAAAGCGCCAGTCATTCGTATTGCAACGCCTCGATGAAGGCGAAATTCTATGAAGGCGAAATTCTAGAGGCCCGCGTGTACTGAAGGCGAAATTCTTTCGATGCAGGTGAAATTCTAGAGGCCCGTGTACTGTGCGATGTCAGTGCATGTTAAAGAACCCCTGGTCGAAATTTCCGGAGCCCTTCACTACGGCGTCTCTCATAGCCTGAGTTGCTTTGGGACGTTAAACCCCATAAACCAAACCAAAAATAGTGTCTTCAGCATCATTGAGATAAGAAAACATGCCACAAAAATTAGGTGGCATGTGGCGAGAGCAAAGCGTTAAATGCAGTGGCGAGAGCAAGCGAGAAAGTCCAATCCAAGTTTCCGCATCATAGAACGTTCTCCTCGTCAGGACATAAACTATAAGCGCTGGGCATATTTTTCTGTGGCCCGGCCTTCCCTTGGCATATCGTCACTGGCACCGCTCCAGAACACAGCTTAATTATTTCGGCCTGTTTTGTGCTTTGCGCTGGTTATGCGAAGCAACATACAATATGCCAACGAAAAAAACCTCGATCCAGCTCTGTTAAGTATAGCATCTTGTATCAGGCATTCGCAGGGGCGGGGATCGACACTTAAGTTTTGATTAATGGCGCATCGAATACTTTAAACGTTAACACAACAGTGCACAGGAACTATAATAAGCGAAAAAGCATTTGAAGACACCTAATTTTAGTTGCGTGTTTTCTAATTTGTAGTGAATTCGCTTACGAGCACGAAATAATTTAGAAATGAATTTCTTCTATCATGCTGTTTCATTGACTTCTTAACTGAATGAAGATGGGATTAGGTCACGTAAGGCATGAAAGAATTTCGGCTCATGAAGCAGGCTGGCATAACTGATTTTTAGTGCAGCGTTTATAATATGCATGTATACCATGGAGTTAGTATAATGTATAATTTCGATCCCTTAGCCGCAAAACTGTATCAAAGGATAAACTGACAGAAACAATGCGAAAGCGCCGTGCCTGTAAAATATTCCTTTAAAGACCACCTCCGAGGGCTTTTTTGAACATTTTGAGTTTATAATCGCGTCACATTAGAAACAATAAAAATAAAAAAGCGAAACCGAAACGGGTTTTTGTCGATACGATGACGTTGCTGATACTGTCACGAAACCTGTCGCGTGTGCGTTGATTGGCCAAATTGGCGACTGTATGAAACTGTATTTGTCTGAAATGACCAAAACGGCCATGCGTAGAGTGACGTCACTCATGCAAGGTTGCGTGTAGAAATCTCCTCGATTAACGTTACCGCCGCGACAAAAGTCCACCCCGCTGCGAAATCAGCCAGAACGACAAAACTGCGGGGAACGTACCGAGAAATTTTCAGTAAAATCAGAGAAGATAGAAAAAAACGCCGGAGTTGCCCTTTGCTAAAAGTGGCGTGACGTTCCGAAACTCACAGAGAGTGAATCTATGGAGTGAACAGTACAAGTTTCTCAAATTGTATGACACTCTGTGTGGAGTATGGGGCCACACTTTTAAATATGAAACCTTTCGAAACGGTATGAAACCGCGTAAAGGGTGCGTTCCAATTCTCTAGACGTCCGACAAGACGTCCAGTGTGACGTCTAGGAAGCCGTCTACATGTCTACATATTGGAACGTGTCTACTTCACGCGCCACCTTGCGGCATATAAACTGAACTAACATTTGGGAATAGTTGCACTCCTATGTTCTTAAAAATTCTTAATAAAACAAGTTAAAACCGCGCTGTTAGTAGTTTGCTAGTTCATATTTTATTTTATTTTTTCTGCAATAATGGTGCGTTCATCGCTACCGCTTCAGCGTACGATCTCACCTGCATAGCAGACGATCTCACCCGCACGATTTCCTCTCGCTCGATTCACAAATATAATCGTAGGTCCACAAAGACGGCTTTATTTGCCACCAGTTCCTATAAAAATCAAATTAACGGGATGACTGACACTTGAAAGATGGTGCGTCTCCGGGCTCCAGTGCCCGCCAAGAGCACGGCTCACTCAGCTCTGACTGCACCAGACATAACCAGACTAACCAGACTGCACCAACTGCTCCGCCATCTTTAGACAGGAAGTTAGCCTGCATCGATGTGGACTTCGGCGAAGCAGTCTTGTTGGACGGCTTCGTGAAAATTGGAACGAGTCTCAAAATGGCCGCTGTCCGGCAAGACGTCTAAGTAGACGTCTACTTGGGAGTATTGGAACGCACCCAAAATCATAAAACCAATACCTCCTAGAAAGGCGGAGGGCGTATTCAGAGGAAGGTGATCCTCGTTGCGATTGGCCAACCGAGAACAGACGTCACTGCTCTACTCTACGTCACTCTGTGGGGACTTTTGGGGAACACTGCGCTTCAACCGCCAGGGAAAATCTCAACTCTTCGTGAAAATCCTTGCTCACTATCCCGAGGTATCCCAAGGTGCATTTCTTGCTCGCTTGTTTATTTTTTTGCCTTGAGCATGGAGACGGACATGTGCGATGGCGTTGCTTCAGCGGTTTGCGACAAGGCGTTCTTCAATACTAGTAATTTAAAAACACCCATCAAGGATATTCATGGGGAAGGACGCAGTTGTTGCTGCGACGCGTCTTTTCTTTTTCTCTTTCCTCTGATCTCTCCTCTATCTGCACGCGGCAGCGGTGGTGGCTCGGCTCCAGCCAGTAGGCAGGCCCATGCAATTTCCTTTTCATCCTTCTCCCAGTCACAACAACATGTAGTAAGGCACGGCCGTTCTTGTGCGACTTACGTCCGAAGCATTTTGTCGCCCTTCGTGACCTGCGACGGCACCACAACTTCGAGGAAGAGGTGGAGAATCCAGTCTTCGACTCTAATAATAAAGGTAAGAAACGAAGTCTATAACTGTTGCATGCACGCACGCAGTGATCAAAGCAATAAAGGGCCAAAGCGGGATGCAGTCGCGCGCTTAGATTACCGATTGAAAAGTTGCAGTTTATTGACTTTTCGAGTGCGCGCATTTTAAGTTTGTAAACACAAAGCGCGTTCTTTTTTTTTATTTACGGGCTTACACTCACCTGGGGAAACTTGCACGTGGTTTTGTGCACGAAAACTTAGCGATGACATGCACGTTTTTAAAGGAACCATGAAGATTTCAATGGGCTTAGTCTAGTGCGACAGATCTGCAGAGGTAGCCTTTGCGGGCATTCGAGTGAAATGTGCAGCGTAAGGTACTATAACCTTTGAAAGCCATGACTTGTCATAGTCATTTTGCACTTATTTGTAATGTAAGGTATAGTTTGTACAAAGTTTAGGTAGTCATAGTTTTGACTCTTAGTAATTCTGAAGTGTAGCATGACTCAGCACTTTACTAGTAACATAAGGTGTGCAGAGTTTGTACAAAGTTGCGTAGTCATGCCTTGCACTCATGACTCATCATTCTGCAACATAGCATGACTGTGCACTTTAATGCTTTGGCATTCTCGCTGGTAAGCAGTCTTATGTGTGTCTGCAGAATTTTTTTTTGGTGTCCTAGCTCCTCCATAAGCAAAGTGACAAGCAGTGCACTCTCTTTCATATTTAAAGTGGAAAAAAACTGCAGGAAAAAAACTGGTCCTTGGAGCAGACTCGCTGCTACAGGCCTTGCTTATGCTTTGTTGCAGGCACCTGCAATGTCTCGACAGGACACACAACATTGTCGCGGCATGCACCAGCTTAGCAGCGCTGAAGCCATGGCAATCGCAACACGCAGAAGTGTGTAGGAAGAATGCCCAGCATTGTTCTGCCTTTAGAAGTCAACAGCGCTGACCTGAATTTGTGGTCAAAGGACAGGGCCATGTAAAAGGTTGCTGTGCAGGAATGAGTTTTTGCAGGATGTAGTAAAATTGAAATACTTCCATGTAACAGTCCGTGTAATAACTTAACCTGAACTTAATAATTTTCTCCAAAAATTGTTCCCCATGCGCTATAGCAGGAAAAAACAGTAAGCGAATGACTGATAAATTTTTAACAATAAAAAAGCTGGGAAATGCAGTTCTGCACTGCAGTTAAAAGGCTAAAAATGTGAAGCTAAATCTGTGATTGTCATGCGCACTTGGCAGAGGCAGAGCGCCAGTAGTAGTGCGAGAGTACTGCATATGTGCCCACTCCATAGCACATGCATTTTTCATTAGTGTATGTAAAAAGTACAAACTTTAATTTGGCCTTGCTTTTCAAAAAATGAAAGTAGAGTGATACACAAAAAATTGACAGAGAAGTTTTGCCGGAATTTTATAAACATGCAAAAGCAGAATTTCATGAACGTTGCCTTGTCTTGTTACTTTACTGTTGGCTTTCTAAGGATGCCTTATGCCGTTATTCATCTGCTATCATTGTGTACACGTTTTTATCAAAATGGAGCCCACCTTTGTTCACGCCTCAATTTTTAAAAATTTCATATTAGTCATGAGTTGTTGTTGTTGTGTTGGATTTATTGGCGCATAAGCTTTAGTCATGAGTGGTCATGGACTTAACATCATATGTTGGCATCGTGTCGTAACTATGTTACAATTCTGCTATGAGGCTGTGGTTGCTATGTCGCCGTTGCTATGCTCTTGGCACAAACCCACATACATCGCAGGATCTTGCTCGGGGTTTAC
The DNA here is from genome assembly GCF_055824585.1 of Amblyomma mixtum. Classification (NCBI taxonomy): domain Eukaryota; kingdom Metazoa; phylum Arthropoda; class Arachnida; order Ixodida; family Ixodidae; genus Amblyomma; species Amblyomma mixtum. The sequence goes on from NC_143014.1 coordinate 122,801,171, forward strand.
CGTTCGGAATTGTGCTTTCACACTAATAATTAACTAAGACTATGTGGAGTGCTTAGTTAAGTTTACAATCTTTCCATTTCAGGATTTTGCGCCTGGAAAGACAGAGAAAAAAGCAAAACTTGCTGCCATTTTACAGCTTCTACAGGAAAGAAGGAATGTGCACCAAGGGTTTTTAAACGCTACCTGCACTGCCACCGTTCCGGCTCGTACGAAGAGCTTCCTATAGAACAGCGCCAAAGGCAGGAAAAGGGGCAAGGAAGCTGCAAAATCGGCAAACACTGCTTTGCTACTCTAGAGGTCATGGAGAAAGAGGGCAAGGTATATGTAGTGTTTCAAAAGAAACACTACGGACACTTCAATGAGGCCTGCCACCAAAGGCTGTCCCAGGATGATGCCAGAGTGCTTGCAGGTTAGCCACTCCTCTTGTACAAAGCATTTGTGCATGCTGTGTTGACTGTACCGGAATGTGAAAACGTTTAGAAGCTACACTCCACCAACCTTTCATAAATGGGAGACGAAAGTGCAATAGAAATGTATTTTAGGGGGAAGATATTGCTCATTAACTCGAGTGATCATTTTAATGATTTTTATTATTCTGTGATGCATCTATGGCACAAAAGAGGTGGGACAACACGAAAATGCCTATTGTAAAGTGGGAGAAGGCATGTCCCACAAAACGAGGGGGTGGAAGAAGTTATAGTAAGGCACAGCTTAAGAACCCAGCGGCCAATGCCCCTCAAAGGAAGCCTGCCATCCAATGGCGTCGACCGATTCTCATGATGTCATGGTTAATCCTAGGGGGTAGCATTGCAGGAGGGTGGCAGGTGAAAGGGGATTAGTTATGGCTTTAACTGGATTAACTGATGAAAATCAGCTGACGCCATTGACTGGGGGGTCTTCTTTAAGGGCCATCTGCCACTTCGTTCTCGAGTTGTATCTGACTGTAGTGCAATTCACTTGAGCCTACTTGGTCGCATCGAAGGGTGAAAAACAATTGATCCACGGCACATCGCTTGCACAGCACAGTCTGTACGAACTTCATGCCGTTTAGTTTAGAAATGCTTTGTGGAAGGGGTCCAGTCTTTCGAACTGAACATAATTAGGAATGTCATCTAGCACTGAACTACTCCAATGTCTGTTCTTTTGTTTTTCTGCTGGTTTCATTGACTATCCTAGGTCTGTCGCTCAATTGGCTGACGTTGAAACTTCATCCGTAAAAAGTCGGCTTGAGCTCCATGAAACGTGTCTTGAATGACTGACAGTTGCACTTGATGCTAGCCTCTTTTTTTTGGCTGCCTGTCAAAAGCGTAGGCATTTTGTTGCTGATCAATGCAACGCCACCAGTCTAATGGTTGTATAAGGGCCCTGTTTTTTCTCATAAGATAGATCGTCTGCAGTGAACTTTCATTAATTAGAATTATTTGGCTGTTTTGGCACTTCATCAGTAACGCTCACAGGAACGGCTGTGGTTTGAGTGTTCAGCTACTAAGCTGGAGTACCCGGGTTAGAACCCGGCTGCGGCAGCTGAGTTTCGATGGAGGCAAGAGGTGCCCACGTGCTGCGCAGTGTCAGTGCCCAAAGATCCCCAGGTGGTCGAAATTATTACGGAGCCCTCCACTACAGCACCTCTTTCTCTCTTGCTTCTTTCACTCCTTCTTTCCTTCATGGCATGGTTGAGGCAGTTACTGCACCATTTCCTTTCCTGAAAAACCACTAATATAAAACACAAGCCTGCACAAGAGTTGAAATCGCAAAAAAAAAAAAAACGAACAAGCAGCATTTATATTTCAGTTTATGTATGACTGGCATGCCCTCCAATTGTCTCTGACTTAGCAGCAGTCATTTAGGTGTTGAAACTGAAACAGCATGAGAAAAATATTCACTTAGAAATTACTCACCTGGCGTAAGTGAATTCTACATTGTGACTCGTGTACACTATTGTCTTGTGCAAAAGTCCAAAGAAACAAAGATCGCGTTCAAAAATTTGGTGTCTCTACTCCTTTAAAGGTTGCTGTCAGGCGAATTGGTGCATTTTTTGAATATGCAGAATGAAATGGGACAGGATGAGAAGCACACGTCCTTATTCTTTTCTTGTCCACATTTTCAGTGCTGTTATATTCTGCATTTATAACACGCTGTATATAACTTCCCTGTTTTGCATTGCAGTATGCAAGTTTAAACACTCAAGCTCATAAAAATAAAGTCCATCTGCCTTTGAAACAACCATTTTGTCGTGTGCTTTGCAGTGCCACAAAAGTGAAATGAAAGTAAGATAGAATGTCGTACGCCAAAAAAGGACGAAACAGGAAGGAAAACACAGAACAGGAAAGAGGCGCAACTTCCAACTTTAATGACAGGAAAGGAAACCAGGCGCTCTTTTATAGCCGCTGAGCTGCATGAGGGTGCGTGAACTAAAAAACAAATGCGGTGGTGGACGAGTGATAACAACACTACAACACAGCACAACAAGTCATAGGGAGGTCGCTATTACAAAAGGCATGTTGATAACTCATGCGAGCGTGAATGATAGCACAGGTTGAACGATTATGAAAAAGGATAGGAACTACCTCTAAGATATTAACAATCATGAAACCGATTGAAGGAAGCAGGCGGACTTTGCTAAGGGCATCTAAACGAAACCGTCCAAAAAAGCTAGTTCGTTTCTGGTGAGGAGAACAGAAGGCGTGCTAACGCAGTTGTCTTTTCTTTGATTAATATAAAAAGCCTCAATGACTTTTCTCGATTTTTTCTTTTGCCCTGGCTAGAAACCTGGTCTCTTGAAATTTCGGAAAACAATCTTTGCACCTGCTACAATGTAAAGCTAGATTGCTTCCCGTCTTGCTTTTTAGGGTCACATTGTGCTGTCGAGCACGCTCATTGAAGCACTGTCCCGTTTGCCCCACATATACTTTGCCACACGTCAAAGGGATCTCGTATACCACATTAGTGGTACATTTTGTGAACACTGTTTGATGTTTGACAGTACAGGCCTTTTTGACCCGCTTTCCTGACACCATCGGACATATGCTTGTAGCAGGTGTAAAGATTGTTTTCCGAAATTTCAAGAGACCAGGTTTCTAGCCAGGGCAAAAGAAAAAATCGAAAGAGAAGTCATTGAGGCTTTTTATATTGATCAAAGAAAAGACAACTGCGTTAGCACGCCTTCTGTTCTCCTCACCAGAAACGAACTAGCTTTTTTGGACGGTTTCGTTTAGATGCCCTTAGCAAAGTCCGCCTGCTTCCTTCAATCGGTTTCATGATTGTTAATATCTTAGAGGTAGTTCCTATCCTTTTTCATAATCGTTCAACCTGTGCTATCATTCACGCTCGCATGAGTTATCAACATGCCTTTTGTAATAGCGACCTCCCTATGACTTGTTGTGCTGTGTTGTAGTGTTGTTATCACTCGTCCACCACCGCATTTGTTTTTTAGTTCACGCACCCTCATGCAGCTCAGCGGCTATAAAAGAGCACCTGGTTTCCTTTCCTGTCATTAAAGTTGGAAGTTGCGCCTCTTTCCTGTTCTGTGTTTTCCTTCCTGTTTCGTCCTTTTTTGGCGTACGACATTCTTTCAAGACAATGTACCAACTAGCCCGTCAAAAAGTTCTACGAAAGTAAGATGAACTGTGTGTCACCTGTAAAAAGGAACAAAGTGGAAGACGAAGGAATCCGACCAGAAGTATTTGTCACTTTATTACACGGCTGTAGACAGATGAACCAGAGATGTTAACAGTTTTTTTCTGTACCATTTTCAGGCCGGTTAGCAGAAGGAGTGCCAGAAAAAACCATTGTGCACAACATCCGAGCAGGTACAAGTGGATCAAGCCCACGGATGCAACTTGTGACCACTAAGGACCTCCGTAACATTGCAGATAAGTTTAGGATTGGCAAAACAGAGCAGAGAGATGCAGACAATTTTAAGAGTGTTGAATTATGGGTCGAAGAAAGGAGGGAAGAAAATGAGTCGCCACTGTTGTATTACAGGAAGAAGGGTGACCCCAACAGTCATGATGGTGACTTTGAGCGAGCATTAATGACGTTCCCACAACGAGAGCTCCTTTATGAATTGGGGGCAGCGAAACTGTGCATTGACTCCACCCATGGCATAAATAAGTACTAATTCCAATTGACAACCCTGCTTACAATTTCTCAAGATGCCTTTGGTATCCCGTGTGCCTACTTGATTTCAAAAAGGGTGAACACGGGCACTGTGGTGAGGTTTTTCGAGGCCATCAAAGAAAAAACACAATACCATGTCAGGCATTTATGTCTGATGATGCCCCTGTTTATGGCAGTGCATGGGAGCAGGTGATGGGTCCCTTGAGGAGTCGACTGCTTTGCAGCTGGCAGGTGCTACACAACTGGAGCACGCACCTGAATACAGTCACAAACAAGGACTGCAGGAGTACAACAAGGGACATGCTGCACACTCTGATGAAGTGGACAGATGAGACTGACTCTCAACAGTTGCTCCCTGCACTTCTTGGTATCCACTCCAAAGAGCATCAGCTTAATTGCCTTTGGCTTCGTCAGAAATTTTGAGAAAACACGCAATGAGGGCATGTCAGTGGGCTTACTGCTATAGGCAGTACATTGGATTAACAAAAAATAATCACTTGGAGTCAATGCACAAGGCACTGAAGTACTCTCACTTTGGTGGCTAGGTAAATGGGTGATTGAATACATTAATCAAAGTACTCTTCAATTTCACATCCGAAAAACTTTACAACAGGTGTCAAAGGAGGAGCAGACCACCGCAAATCTGCCCTATTTAGGAAGCGTAAAGTGGGGATTGAGCTTTCTAAGTCCAGTACTGAGAGAGTGGGAGATGGCCAGTGGCATGTAAAGTCACAAAGTTGGGTGAACTTCAAGCACACAGTGGAAAGAACTAGCAAATCGTGCAGTGGCTGCGAGCTTCATAGTGAGCAGTGCGAGGCTTGCCACAACATGTACACATGTACGTGTTGACCATGCAACGCATGTGCACATGTGCAAGCACATGCATGCTGTTGCTATAGTGGAGTTACACTCGTGCCAGATGCACAGCAGCCAGAAAGTAGCATCTGACTGTGCTGGCGTTTGTAGGCCCTGCCAGCTGAAGATGGCAGATTTCAGGTGAGGGATTAGGATTATGTTATGAGCTAGTTGGCAGGCTATCCTGACAAAGTGCTTTAGCATAGGAAGCTCAAGACACAGCAGGGAAGAGGAGTGCCATTTGCTAATTTTCTTGAAGCCCACATGGTCATGAGAAAGGTGCGCCATCATATCCCATATCAAGCAGCACCATTGAGGGTGCACTACAGGCCTCTGGTATTTCTTTTCTAGTCATTCCTTTTTCCCGAAACTTTCCTCCTAGGAATGGAGAACTCATCCCGCCACGGCGCCTCAGTGGCTCTGGCGTTCTTAGACTGCTTACCCGAAGGCTGTGGGTTTGATCCGGCCATGGCGGCCACATTTCAGTGGAGGCAAAATACAAAGATGGCCATGTGCTGTGCAAAGTCAGCGTGCATTAAAGGGCCCCAGGTGGTGTAAATTAATCCAGAGACCTCCATTATGGTGTCCCTCATAGCCCATGTGTCGCTCCCGAATGTTAAACCCGACAATTAAGAAATTGAGCTATTTCAGGCCCCTCATTCCCTACTCAGAATCTGCTTGTGTGAGTACGCCCTCTCTGACACTGCTCAACAGAGAACTTCTGACAATTGGCAAACATTTTTCATCTTTGGGAAATTAGTGCACTCATTTTCTTGTTCATACCTGCCTTGCATTCACTATAATTTTATTTCTTCGTCATCCCTGCTTGATTTCATTTTGCCTGCATGTGATGCACTCAGAGAGGCATGCGCTCTTCAATAAAATTAGTATGAAGTGTCGCTCCATGCTGCATTCCTCTTTGTTGCGTCGTGCTGTCACAGTGCACCACCCTTTTAGGACATCTTGAGAAAAACAGCGCTTGCAGACAAAGGACCAGAACAAGAAGGACACACAAAAAAAAGACAGCGCAGTTGTGTGTCCTTCTTGTTTCCTTTGTCTGCAAGCGCTGTTTTTCTCAAGATGTACCCCAACCAACTCGCCCAGCAACACACCTTGCCTTTTAGGACAGTTGACAATATGTGGTTCTACAGTTCTGCAATGCATATGAGAAAAAGTATTCTTGACAAAAGGCTAAGCCGTAGCTGTCATCTTGCACACTGAAAGCTGCAGCGGAAACTACTATTCATCTTATTTTGCAAAGAGAATACTGCTGCAACAGAAAAACAGTATTACTCATTTTTCAGAGCATTGCTGGTGCAATTTGTGACACGAACTTATATTGCCATGGTAGAAACAGCCGTGAATAGCCTTCCCTCACATGATAAAGCACTTCATAAATGAACTTGCTTGGCTCTTACACAGTGTCTCTCCACCAGCCTTCCAAGCAATGAGCCTTCTGTTGTGTGATGGGAACACTGTGCCAATTTTGTTGCCTAGAAATTCTAAAATGCCCCTATTTGTCGAGAAGGCAGCTTAGATGAAACATATAGTGCCCAGTTAATGTCATTTCCTTTTTACTCATTAATGAAAAATGCTTCAAAACCCAACTGCAATGAAATTATAATTTGGCTAGAATGCCTGTTAATGTGCTGGGTGTGTCATAAAACTAATTGCAACAAAGTTTCATACTTCTCAGAAAACTGACTCTGTTGCTACTAGTGTTTAAAAAGCTGTGTAGTAGACAACGTGGCATGTCCATATAGGCAGATACGGATACCCGAGTGCCATACGGCCTCATGTCTGGCCCATTGGGAATGAACAGATTAAGGACAGTGTAGAGTGAAAGGCTAGGGGCTAAAATGTGGCTTGGCAGTCATGGGTATGGTGCTGTGGCAAAGTTCTTAGGAATTTGTTTCAATCCTGCAGATGCTGATTTCTGTTTCCATTCCAGGTTTCTGTACACCATATTTACTTAAATAATGGATGCATTTGCATAATAAATGCTTTCCCTACATCAATCATCAAAATCTGGGGAAAGTTCAACTGACCACACCATGGTTTACACCATGTAATAAATGCACCAAACTTACCATTCTAATTTTTTCCCACAAGAAACTGCATCCATGATGCAAGTAACTGCGGTATTACAGGTTACAGAATGAAGCACTGTCAGCCGTATTATGTGGCCGCAAGACCGCCTGGCGCCATGTGAAGAGGAATGCTCCCAAGGCTCATCACATCACATTTACTCCAGTATCCAGATATGGCACCCATTTCATCCTGCACGTCACATTCACCTCGGGCTGGTGATAGCCTGCCAGCTAGATTAAGAATGTCGCAAATAAAATGTCTACCTAACTGAAAACTGCGGTTGTATATATCGAAGATTTTTATTGACTTGTAGCAGTCTACATGGACAGGTTATGGTAATGCAAGGCAGCCCATTATGCACAGCATATGAGTGCATAGGCGCCACAACTTCGCATCTTTTCTAAGGGTTCATGTTTTGCACTATTGGGTGTGACCCGACCCATCTCTCCACAATCCTCGCGTAATTAATAATAAAGTGCTCCTAATCCTTTTTTGACAGCCAAAATGTATTTTCCTAGGCATATTGGCAATCTGCAATTTGTATTTCTCCACAGATTTGGTACTTCTGAGAAGTTGGACGGTCATTTTTATAAATGATATATTTTTAATAAGCTAGCAGATACTATTCTTGATTTAAACATTTGCAGGCATATATACGCTGCCATTGTTTGCCTTGATAAATACCGTGTCCATTGTGTAATCATAGTACAAACACGTTAATTGATTCTAAAGGATGTTAATGCTGCTTAATTACGCCGTACAAGCCCAGCTGTGGCTTTGGAAAGCTGCCCTTCCTTGGACTCTGACATTAAATACAACTTGTACGTGGGAAAGACTAATCTTACTGTGAGTGTAACGACAAAATTAAACAAATTCCATTAGACGCTGGTATGATCCCGGCTGCGGCAGTTGTATTCCGATGGTGACGCACTACAGGCCCAGATGCTGTGCGATGTCGGAGCACGTTAAGGGCCACTGTTGGTCGAAATTACTGGATCCCTCCACTGTAGCGCCCCTCATAGCCTGAGTCGCTTTGGGACGTTAAACCCCATAAGCCAAAGTTAGCATTATGTTCCTGCCGGACCGAGCAGCCACTGACAGGGTAAGACTGTACGAATGGGTACCATCAATCACTACGTGACACCCCCACTCCACTCACCCGATGAAATCCCATCCATCAGTGACACATCCACTCTCTCCACCCTTCGACTCAGATTTTCAACCGCTTGCCAACCGCCTCCTCCCGCCCTCTCTTCTTCCCTCTTCCCTGCAATTTCGTGAAGGCGGATTTCACTCCCTCCACTCTGTCACCTGAGGCTTCAGACCGACGGATTATTCCAACATAGGGGGTTCTGATGCTGATGCACTAAAATGATATTTTCGAAAGGCAGCTACAGTTTGTTACATGTTAAGGAGAAGGGTACTCGCTGCACCATGCAAAATACGAGATCATTCCCTGGTGTGCACACACTGCATCACAAGGAAGTACATTTGGCACCTAAATTTAAATGTGCAGTATAGCGAGCAGTTAGCACCAGGTGCTGTACACAGACACGAGCACAAAATGAACACGCTTATTACCAGGCCCTCTCTGTGCACTCTCCCTATACATAGTGCGAAGACTGCTTTTGAAGCTAAGGTTGGCCACATTACAAAGAAATAAAGACAGCATGAACATGAGAACCGGACACGCAGCACTGACAGAAATCTCGATAGTCGGTGCTGTGTGTCTGGTTTCCGTGTCGTCCCTTTCTGTTCGGCGACCAACCTTAACTAGAACAAACAACTTGCCCGAACCCTTGCTTTTGAAGCATTGCACATTGCATGCAGTAAGTAGCACACAGTACAATGCACAGACTGAGCCATGTGTGTTATTGTATCAGCAGTAAACCACGTGCAAAAAAAAAAAAACGACAGCCAATAACTACAGTCGGTAAAGCGAAATTTGAGCGCAGCTCTTCACGTTTTAGTTTTGCAGTATGCTGAAGTAAAGAATTCCAGAGAGCCACCTGCCCCGGCGAGAGGCAGTGATAGGTGACATTTCGCCCTGAGCACTTGGCTATCACATACTTTGTACACAAGTTCTGTCCCGCCTCATACGAACACCAAAACACTTTCTTGAATATCTTTTTCAATGAAGGCAAATACACTGGCTTACACAAACATCGAAATTACTTGCTATTACATCTTAATAAAGTGTTCAGTGTCACACTATTACGATGCTATATATCAATTTATGCATGCCAGCACATCATCTCTGGCTGACAAAGATCTGACAAATCTTGCTTTTTGACAGTATGTGGGCACAGAGTCATTGATTGCACAGACCAAATATGACTATACCAGCAGAACGAGAACTCGGAGGATTACCTTAGAACTCATGTGCCTTTGAAAACATGCAGTGAACATGGAAACAATTTTATTTTTAAGGTGCGCCGCCCAGCGTATGCACATGCGTTCAGTGCACTCTCTGCGCCATGAAGGACGACTCGGTCCCAAGAGCAGAAGTACACACTGCCAGTGCATTCCAGAACACTCAATTCAGATAGGTACAACATGAGACGTAAGCAACGTATCTAGCGTTCGCACCGTGCAGCTTTATTGCAGCTTTATTGCTTCGCTCTGTCCCGAGCATTTTTCAGTCCACTGAGGTGGTTGCGAGCCACAGGTGGGTTAGTCTTGCGATTATTCTGCCGGCAATTGATTCTCTCTGTGATCTAGCAGATCTACGCCACCTCGCACCCACAACAGTCGTCAACTGGTACTGTCGCCATTTGGTGTCCAGATCAGTGTCTTGAAGGATCGAAGGCGGGCTGGAAACGACATGCTGCAATGTTCTCCAACCCTTACATCATGAGAAAGTCAATGCGACGACATATCACAGCCCACGCACTGCATCGTGATGATTATAACAAGAGTTATATGCACAGATATTTTCCAGAAAGAGCTGGAAACACCCAGATCAGGGACGCCAGTACTGGACGGCGCGGGCTTGCGTCCTGCTCACTCACCTTTAGGGACGCATGGGCGGTAAACACGCATTCCATAGGCGGTCTACTGGTCACAAACAAAAAAGGGGCAAATTTAAAGAACTACACACGCCACAAAGACGAGACACCGACGAATACTTCACTCGCAACAGCCGCCGACCGCGATTCAAACGTACGTAAACAACCGCCATGTTGTTTTTTTTCTTCTTTGCTAACTGACTGTAGGGGGCGCTGTAAGAGCGCTAGCATCATCATCATCGCGCGCTCCCTCAAAGAAAATTAAATACAAATAGCCGACACCAGCAATAAACTAGAAAAAAAAAGCATTAAACGTTAAAAATTGCAACATAAATAAGAAAGTCATTTATGCAGTTGACGAAAATCAACACACTCATTCAAAGGAAACGCCAATAAAATTGATTCATACAAATAAAACAAAAATATAAATATGCATGTTTTCTTTTCCTTGGTTTTGACTAAAGCTAGGACGTGCGACTATTTTTTGGCAGTTTTCTAAATCGGGTTTCTAGTACACTGTAATCGGGTCGCCCAGTGCGACCATAAGAAAATTAAGGCAAGAAAACTGAAAACGTAACAGGGGCACTTAAGGGTCAACATTGCATCGTCAACAATATGCACGCTTTCTCTCTTGCTGCTCATCCCAAGCTTGAATGCATGTCAATTTGCTGTTTCAAAGCAGAACGGTCTTCTATCATTGTAGCGGATTGAACCGAACCAAATGTACTGTCATGAACAAAGCGGTCACATAACTTTCACTTATGCAGCTCAAACTTACATTATTTATTATATGAGTTTAGTTTTAATGACATGAAAGAACCACAAGTACCATTATAAATGGTATTTTTCATCAGAGCACTTCGGATGGACTAGAAGCCTTACTCCCAACAGTGTACAATAAAGCCATTCACACAAATCATGTTGGCAGCAATGTTGAAACTGTGTGCGTCCACCTTACTTGAAACTGCAACGGATGCAAGACAGACAAAATTTTACCATTCAAAATCATAATGTACCGAGATATTGCTGCAATCTTGAACGTAACCACGCTTGCCATTACAATCAAAATGACTCAACAGCACATGCAAACATGACAATCTTTTTTTCACAGACATTTTGACACTACATTTAGTTCACTATTTATGCAACTTCCGTTTATTTGCACGATGGACACGAATATTCACATGCACGCCAGTCTTAGCATGAGTGCCATGCATACGTAATTGTCGATATGCACCCCGTCACACATTGTGCATTTACACATAAAAATACTCATGAAAACTCAACAAGTGCTCAGCAATTACTGCAGCTTAAATGGTCAAGCACACAGAACACGTAAAAGTTATGGTATGGTATAGAATATGGGGTTTAACGTCCGAAGGCAACATGGGTTATGAGGAACGCCATAGTGCAGCGCTACGGATTAATTTTGACCACATGGGGCTCTTTATCGAGCACCGATGTCACTCAGTACACAGGCGTCTAGCATTTCGCCTCCACTGATAGGCAGCTGGCGCAACTGGGATCGAACCCGTCCTTGGGAACAGCAGCGGGCACCCTAACCACTCAGCCATTGCAGCGGGGCAACGGCTGACCACATTATAAGCAACCAAAAGTCCAGGTCTCTGCTTTATGTCTTACATGTTGCCTAGGTATCGTCTACTTTTACTAAATCTGCAATCTAAAAATTAACAATAGACAACTTCCCCACTCCATCTAAATTACTATAATTGTCCCATGCCCTTCTTGGTTTGCTACACACTTAAGCTTATAATTTTTGGCTAGTTTTATCAAGGTGTCATACAAGTGTAACAGCTGCCACAGTATGAATTGTGGATTCTAAGAGAAAAAAGAACTCACAAATTTTGCACTACTTTGAACAAAAATATTCAGCCAATATATGCACAACAGGCATACACCAATAACATTTCTACCGCAAAACCGTGAACCCACCGTACCGAGGGCCAGTAATAGAAAATCACTGGCCGCCGCGGTGCCTCAGAGGTTATGGTGCTTGGCTGTTGACCCGAAAGACCTGGGTTCGATCCAGGCTGTGGCGGTCGCATTTCGATGGAGGCAAAATTCTATAGACCCCTACAAAAATTTTATTAGTCACCCCTTGTCATGCTAATATGCAGGTACCAATTATTTCTGTAACGTACCTCTTATCATTTCTGTAATACCCGTTACTAGGTCTTCAAGAAAATAATAAACTGAAATGTAGCAAAGAGCTGATGGTTGTCTTTTCATAGAACATTCTTCACAGCAGCTCTGCTTCTGAAAGGAGCACCTCATTCTTTGTGGACTCAACTAGTTTTCTTCTATTTTAATCACCATGAGGTCAGTTACTCCAGTAACACTCTGACTCCTGATATGCTACACTCTAGTGAGCCAGTTTCACAACTCTCATAAAAGAATGATGAACTCAAAGGTCTGCCACAAGCATGTCATGGGCTACATCTTTAATGGAGTAGAGAAACCAAATTTTTGGATGCGCATTTCTCTTTACACTGATGCACTAGGCAATGCTGTACACAAGCCACCATGTGGATTTTAACTTTGTCAGCTAAATAATTTACAACTGAATTTTTTTTCTCGTGTCATCTGGTTTTGGTTTTTAACAGCCGAATGACTGCTCTGAAGTCAGATACATGTTCAGGTCACATGAGGCATGCAAAAAGAGATATAATCGCTGCCTGTTCACTTTATGTGACTCCAACTCTTAGACAGGTTTGTGTACGAGTTGATGCAAATAACAATGAACAAAGCTGCAACAATACTGCTGTCTTTGTATGCCTCACATGACCTGAACACATCCCTGACATCACAGTCGTCGTTCGGTTGTTTAAGCTAAAGCAGTGCGAGAGAAAAAATGCAATTATAAATATATTGCCTCTTGTCGCAATCCATGCAGCTGTCTAGTCTTTCTAAAGTACTGCGCATCATTCTAACCAAAAGAAACAACTAAAATTTTGTTGTCTCTACTCCTTTAATACCTACTGGGCCTTGACAATATAAAAAGCACCTAAACATATCAGCGAACTGAGCTGCCAACCTTCAAAAATGTATCCACAAGCTCTTTTCACATTGTGCTTTTAAATATGTTGCCTCATACTCGTGATATACATATGTTCTGACTGTGCACATTACAAAAACAGTAATTCAGGAACCAGCAGACCCACCCATTCAGCAGCATGGCAAGCGAAGAATGAAAATTAGAATGCAGCTAGAAAGAAAAGGCACACAGCTTTTTCAGACCTTCTAATTTGAATACCTCAAACTTATGTGGCCAACTGTAAATGTTTCCTTACTGAAATCTCACACTCCTTTAGACGTTTGCCATAAAGCAGAGAAAAATTTGTCAACATGCTTCCCTCTAAAAGGAACAACCAAATATAAGTAGACAACCCATGTTTACATTTCATGCATTTTTAAGCTCTTCACTGTATGCAGAGAAGCATGTCACATGCATGGCGTGTTGATGTTTGGTTTATGCTGCTTCTTCACTTTATATTGAAAGGTCATGGCTACTCTTTTTTTTTGTGTGTGTCCATTGCCCCACAGAGCTACCATCTATGGAGCAAGCTTATTTGCATTCAAAGGTCGCTTGCCTAGTCACTGCTGACTCCACACAAAACAGATTTTCCCCTCAAAACTGGCAACGTGCAGTAAAAGCAGGCGTGCAATTAATGTGACACCTCATACACTTCATAATGATGCAGTGGCCTACAAGGCCAAGCCAGCATGCTATTCATGTATGCGCACAAATTATATTCACTTATACAATGCTAATGTCAAAAAGAAACCCTTCTAGCTACAAATGCTAGCACAAAGTTAACGCAGCGCATTACGGCATGCATGGCATCCAACGTCCCTGTACAACATACTTTTACTAATAAGGCTAAAACAGTGCACCTGCACAAGGATGAAGGAAGATGAGACAAAACGCAGCATCTTCCTTATGCAGGTGTGCTGTTTTTGCCTTATTATGTCATACCAACTTGCCCATCAGTCTGTGTTTTCACTAACTGGTGCAGCAGAAAAAACAGCTAGCTGTGAAATTTGGAATGCATTCATGGCGTCTAGAAATTGAAGCTCAGAAAATGTAACACACAGAAAGTGCAAGAAACTGATCATCCCGAGTGTTTACGTTTCTCTCTATGTTGTGTTTTACTTACCCCGCAATAACCCAACATCGTTCCCAAACAAACCCAAGGGCCACACTGGCTACGCGGATGCTGAAAGCCTAAGTCAAGCCTCCCACTTCATCACAAACCATTACAGAAATGACAGAGCAAGCAAAACAAGCTTCGGCCTTGTCTGGCTTTATTCCAATGCTGAACGTTACAAGAAATACACCAAGAACCACACGTTCTACTTAATGAGTATAAAAACACTTCACCAAATAGATAAAAGAAAAGCAGCTTTCTACATATTCAAAGGTTCGGTGGTGTGACCATACTACGACATTCGCTAAACGCCTATCAGCGAAGAAAGAGGCGTACGGATCATAGTTCATGTGGCACGATGCGTCGCGTTAAGTCTCTCCGTGGGCAACGTTACGGCGTCGTACAAAGCAGCTGTGGCCTACCGTGTGCTTTGCGCAACATGGGTGTCAACGCGAAGTAATCCATTACAGCTTGGCTAGTTGGTGGGTAGACACTGCAGGCATATTAAACATTAAGACGGAAGATGTGTTGTCCTTTCAAAGGCTAGCGTGTAGTACGTCCAGTCCGCCTTCCTTCCGCATTTTAATTTTTTTTTAGCATAGCTTGTCGCCGGTGGGCATACATGTAGGACTCCAGGAACATAGTTTATATGTACCGCAACTGCCAAATGGCTCGCAGTATCCACCATTTTTATGCATACGAGCTCATCCTATCAGTACGTACAGGTCAGAATCAGTTACGCGCAACACAAGGAAACATAATTTTCGACACTCATCCAATGCTTCAAACCATTTCCTCCTTCTAGAGGAGGCAATGTTCAAACACGAGATACAATACCGAAAGGTGCCGAAGAGAACTGAAGTGACCTCAAATTCAGTCAAGCACCGCCTTGCAAAACGTCTCTAGGGGCTTCCGATATCATACCACGGCTGGAACAGGTCGCACTGCAAACTTGCATAATAAAGACAACACTAGGGCACTGGGGTACAAGTCCGGACGTTAGCGCGGTCAATATTACTCGCCATTGCACCAACCTTTGATGACTTTCACGGCAGCACTTACTCCACGCGTCAATGCACCGCGCGGTGAACAGCCATCGCAGCCATGTCAACAAACCACCGTGGCGTTGGCGATGACAGCGATGGTCACCGTGGCAACCGTGGAGACGCCAGCGACCTAGAAACTATGGCTAGGGACGTTTCAAAATTTTGCGACGCCATTTTTACCTAATTTTGCAACAAAAAGTACCCAGAAATGTACCTAAACAAACGCCATTTTGTTATGACGTCATTAAAAGTCACGTGACATGAGGATCGTCTTCCTCCATTTAGCCTTACGCCTAGAAAGGATCCTGCTCTGCGGATTGGCTTGGCCTGATGTTCGGATATACTGAAGGTACTATTTTGCCTCCTCCCCTACCCGTCCCTTCCCGTATTCACGCTGGCTTGAAGCATTGCAGGTATCGTATCGCGTAGGGCCGTAAATCGCGAGCTTCGTACACGACACAAATTCACGAGCACTAATAGATTGACACTGTATGCCTGGAATGCCTTCGAAGGTGTGTAAAACGACTGCATCGGAGGGTCTAGAGGTTGTTGCGAATAAGCAATGACCACGCAGGAAGTCTTTTCTGTGCTTCGTGTGTGCATTGCATGTGATTTGTGGCTGTGTTGATGTATCGCTTCTGCTTTGAATTTGTCGGGTCATCACAGATGCATGCTGTACTGTGCGTCGTGGCGTTGTGTGACCAATCAAGCTTTTTACTTGGCAATGACAGCTTACGCGTTACGCTCTAACTTCTAAAGCATGCGATTTTTCCGCATCCGAATGTATTCGGCGGTTTTGTATAGCCTCCGCAACCGACTGCGAATATCTGGTCCTGGCTATTTGTACAACATCGTATGCTGGTATCACATATCTGTTCGCTTTTTAATCGGGTCAGTAAACAATTGGACTGATGCAATTTGTTTTCCATGATAGTGTTGAAATGAACCTGCTTCTAGTAGGCTCACTTTTTCTATTGCTGTCTGCTTTGTCCTGTAGAATTTAAGATTTAACTTGGATGGGATGCACTGCAATGATGTGAAGTAATTGCCCCGCAGTGATAGCTCATAGACTGATGCACATAACGTCTATTTCATACAGATTTACCACGCAGCTTCCTTTCTGTAGATGGATCTAGAACAAAGCGATGGGATGCTGGTTTCGTTTGTTTTTTTAGAACAGAGCGATGTGATGCTGGTTTCGTTTTTTTTTTTTTCCGGAGTGTCTAGCGTTCATATTTTAAAACTGCGCGAACAAAAACAAGGACCGAGCAAGAACACAGTAACACACAAAAGCGCAGACATAGAACAGAGCCCAGGGTGGGGGAAATATAGTTCAAAAGTATCTTCTGGCGGGCTAGTTGGTCTGAATCATTCATATTTTAAAACTGCGCGAGCGTTCCATACAGACGGAATGACGATTGCTGCTAGAGTTCCGTCCAAACGCAGCATTTGCTGTCACTGCAGTTCCGTCCATACCAGACCCCTCAGTCCTCCTTGGACCAACCTCTGGTGTCAAATGTCCGATCAGGTTTTGATCAGACTGGCACTAGTATGTAACATCACAGCATGTATGGTGGTGTATTACTGCGTGGTTTGTTTTGATACCCTTTGCATCAAAAGCAGTTAGGTTTGGTTTGGTTCAGTTAGCTTAGGTTTCAGGTAGCAGGTGGCAGTTGCAGTTCTTTCTGGACATAACTCCGAGTGCGGATAATTTCTTTTCAGAATGCCTAGTGTTCCACCTAGAGGGAACACAATTACACAGAGTTCTGTCCAGACATACCAGTGTACAGCATCACAAAACATGCAGATAGTTGCTGCAGCATGGTTTTATTTTGTCAGGTTTGGTTTGTTGTTATTAGGGAACTTAAGTGACAGTCACTGTTCTGTGTGAATATAACTGAGAGCGATTTTTGTTTCGCCTGGGTGAAACTCCAGCTGCAGTTGTTCCGTCTGGACGGAACTCTAGACATAGCCTTCGTTTTTTCAGGCGTGTGCCTGCAGTGGGACAGAAAATTTCTCTCTACTGACTATTGGAAACTGCTGGAAGTTGTGATATCAAGGTGAGTTTGCGAAAATGTGAGCAAATTCGCTGCCTAATTTCTGCAATGCTTCTTGTCGGGGAAGTATGGGGAGTGTATACTGAGGCAATAGATATCGCTTGAAAAAAAAAAAAAGTGACTGCTGCATGTAATTAACTGTTGCCAGAGTGGAAATATGATGCAACAGAGTTTCTATGTTCGAAGCAAGGTTTGTGTTATGCAGTTTTATGTGTGCACAAAAACCTTGAGGCACATGCAAGTCTCAAGATTTAGATGAGCAATTTCAACAGTGACTTTGCCATATTTATGAATGAACAGTTAGTCTGGCATAAGGCACCAGCATGTTGACTTATGCCTCGGAGTGATAGTTCTTGTGTTTGAACTAATGTAGTGAACTCTGTCCTTCACAATGCGTCTGTGGTAAATTGCAGACAGCTACGCTAATTTGGCGCTTGCACTGCTCCTTCACACACGCTATTTATCTGCTGTCAAGCGAGTTCTAGGATGGCAACGGTAAATATTCTTTAGTGGCTTGTAAGGCTTGTAAGGCTTGAAGTGTAACGGTGTTGTCTGTTCTATACCCTGCTTGTAGGTCTGGGATCTTGAAGGATGAAGGTTGGTGCACTCAAAGAAAAAAAAAGTAAACTTTATTAAAAGGAAAGCAGCTTAAACTTTTATTCGTGCTGTGAAATAAAAGTCATCTTTCATTTAAGGGAATTGCAAATGGGTTAGGGAGCTGTGCTTTTTAATAGTGACGTGTCTTACTGGCCATTTTTGTAGTTTTCTATCATCTGTCTGGTTACTCTCCTTAATGTAGCTGGCAGATTTATACCCCTGCCAAATAGCAAAGTTAATGTCATTCCCTTCGCATGAAATTCGTTTGCTGTCGCCTGAGAAAATAAAATGGTTTTTGATAAAAACGAAATTAAGGGTCGACTGAGTTTGTGGAACCCATTCGCCTGCGCTCTCCGAGCAAATGTATTATCTCCACAGACTCTGTGAGAATATCCATTCAAAATACATGACAAAAGCATCAGAAGAATTGTAATATTATTTTGGCTGTATAATTTTGTAGTCATTCATTTATTCATATGAAACGCCAATAGCATTGGAAGCAAGAAACCTGCCACTTTCGCCACCAGTCAACTGAGTGGTCAGGCGGCCATGTTTATTTATGTGCTGCATGTGCATGCTTGTGCAGCGGCAGTGTTGGCGGTGATGTTGGAAGTGTGCCCATGTCATTTGTCGCAGCAGCTGTCTGTAAACAGAAGAGTAGCAATAACTTCACACTGCCGTCGTTGGAGATCAATTTGATGCGATACACTGTCCGTCACAAGGTCTGCCATATGCATGGAGGAAAAAAAACTCAGTAGGGCACGTTCGTCAACAACCTTGAAGCCTAGCCATAAAAAGTAAAAAGGAGAGAGTCGGTCCCCCATGTGATCACACATTATGATGGCGTGCGCTGATATCTATCACCGCTGCTCGCACGGGCCAGCATGGGGTAACTGGCTGTAGACCAACCTCCTTGCTGTAGTCTGCCCATGTGCTGTGGGCCGTGCAGGCGCGTGCAGGAAAAAACATACTGACACCAAAACATTGGGAACCGATTCGGAGAGCAAAAAACCGAGGGAGCGAACGACTTCATGAGCACTTGGCTTGTGAAGGCTGGCCGCATTCCTAGATTTTTTTCTCTCCATGGCCATATGCCTGCTGCTTAAGTGCTGCTTGATGTTGGCTTGGCTCGTGATGGCTAGTAGTACTCAATAAGTTGGTGCAAATATTTTTACAAGGCATTAAAAAGTGCAGTAAAGATTTTTAAGCTGCTTTCACTTACCTTTTGTAAATATTAAAGAGCATACCAAAATATTTTATCTGCGTCACTTTTTGTCCATCACAATAGTCGTCATTTGCAAATGATATTAGTTTTGGCCATATTGTTGCGCATAGAAAAAAATGGCATTAGATTGAACTAATGTCATTCGATAAAAATGGTCAGCCTAAGAAAACAGCAGTGTAAGAAAACACTGGGCCACGGTCCTCGGTGTACTATATTAGTCTGCTGGCCAATCACAGTATTAAATGAAATCAACCTTTTAATGTTTGACTATATTAAACAAACCAGGTATCAAAATTCTAGAGCTTATAATTCATTTTCTTGCGATTAGCTTCTTGTTTAAGTGACACGACAAGTATTAACAATGGACTACTTTTTGTCATGGAGGAATT
Source organism: Amblyomma mixtum (assembly GCF_055824585.1). NCBI lineage: Eukaryota > Metazoa > Arthropoda > Arachnida > Ixodida > Ixodidae > Amblyomma > Amblyomma mixtum. Next base: position 122,820,727 of record NC_143014.1, read on the forward strand.
CTGTGCGGCAGTCCTGAATGTGGGTGGAGCTTCACTGCAGACTTCAGTTGTATGCGACTGTAGTGCTTCATCAGGTTGCAGCTGCCTGCACTGCACTTTACATTGTGTGTGTATTGTGTTAACAAACGAGACAGTAATAATAATAATAATAGCTGCAGTATAATCACCGGTTTTTTGTTCTAATTCACTCCACATCTTATGCTGGACTGCTTCAGAAGCCAGAATGACAGCGAATGAGCGAAGAGCTATTATATTGCAACTTTAGTGTGCCTTACATGATCGCATACCTACTTGTGACGTTGCAGCCATCGTGCAGCTACTGAAACAGGAATGGAAACTGTATGGGAGAAGAAATTCAATTACAAATTATTTACTGTGCGCGAGCAAATTTCACACAGTGGGCCATGTTTACTAATGTCTTGCCCGTCATTCAAAAGCAAAAATACACAAAGAAAAATTTGGCATTTGACCTTGATCACTTGGTCACTGTCCTGGGCAGTGGCACAAAAGACAAGCGCAATAAACGAATGCATACCAGTTTGTTTAGTGACATCGCTGTGAGTGTTATCATGGCAACAAATTATGGGGCAACATGTATGCTTTGCTAGAGTTGAATAGTTCAGGCGTAGCATGGATTATACCACAAATTTTAGGACCATATACAGGTTCTTGCAAATTTCAGAAAATGCCTGGACTCTTATACCACTGGAAGTACACCACTGTACTGTTCAGTGTTTTTTTAGTATCATATTGCAGCAGCGTGGAACAAATTAATGCATATCTTGCCTTTGTGACTGCATCAAGATATTATAGGAGCAGTAAAAGATTATGGCTCATTGTTCATTCACTTGCTTGTTTGCCATATGTTGTCCATATGGCAAGATAGCACCGTCAGTTCCAAAAGAGGCTGATAATTTTTATTGGTGCATTACTAAAACCCTTGCTACAGCCATGCACATAGCCTTGGTTATAGCATTGGACATATTCCACAGTTTTTAAGCAGTGAAAATTTGTCAATGCTTTGAGGGATACACTGAAAATAGAAGGTCTCGGAATTTTTGTTCACCCCCAGGCAGAGAATTGACAGCAACAGTTGTACTGCTTGCTACCCCGCACCCCATGAGTGCACCCACTTCCTGGCCCATCTGGAGCACATGATCAAGGGTAGCACATTCTCTAATGCACTCGTGCCTCAGCCCACAGGGCTCGCCTGACTCAGCTACACCTTGGCAACATTGTCTTTGGGCAGCAGGTGAACGGGGGAGTTTTTGTGCATGACGTACTACAACACTAATGGTGATGCTGATGGCAACACTATTAGTGACATTGCTTTTGGGCACTCATTCAGTTTGCAGTCCTTTTGTGCTTTATTAGCAGCTATAAACATAGGTTTTATATTATAGGTCTCACCTTAGAGCAACAGGCATAACATTTTCTCCATTAATTACTAATAGCTGTGTTATTCTCATTTTTAAAATTTTCTGTGCAGTGCCAGGCATGAGGCGGTCACATTCCGACACAGTGGCAGGCGGCAGTGGGAGGGCAAGCCCATCGCTTGGTCCCGCTAGCCCAGGGGCTCCTATGATGCTCTACTCCTGGGGTCTGGGACCACATGGAGAGCTGGGGCTCACCCAGGGAAAAGGTCAGGAAAGTAATGGCCTTAAAGAGCATGTTTAAAAGGCATTTGATTTGCAAATACAGATAGTTTAGTTTTTTAGCAGCTAAAACTGGTGGTGCTGAGTTCACAAAATTGATCTACTGATCATAAAGAACGACCAGTAGTGTAAACAGATGTTAGTGAGGTTAGGGCTCAGGGCTGTCATGCCTTTACGTACTAACTAGCCCGAATCATGCTCTTTATTTCACACAGCTTACTCTGTGCATAGGTTTTGGAGATGTGGATGTGTGTGCATGTCTTACTTTGGCCTTTTTAACGTGCATTGGTCCTGCAGATGGGGTGGACACCGAGACAGCAGTTTGTCAGCCTGAGCGGGTGAGGCGTTTCGGCACCCGGGCAGTGCGGGAAGTTGCCTGTGGCCAGAAACACACGCTTGTGCTGTTGGCAAATGGATCTGTCTACAGCTGTGGTTCCAATGACTTTGGCCAGCTGGGTCAAGACCGCTCTATGCGCAAGCTGGGTGAGGAAGGCAAAACCAGCTGATGGTACATCATATATGTGTATCTAATATTTATAAGTATGCACATGTAAAATATATTTACCTTTATTTGCTACGTATTACTTACATCCTTAGCATAGCATTGAAGGTATATACCATACCTGTTAGCAGACGTAGGAGCAGGTGCAGTAAATGCACGAGCAGAAGTTTATTTCCACAGAGGTTTCCACAGCATCAAAAAGGTAGCTAACAGGTATGTTGTACTGATTATTTTTTCTTCCTTACTTAAACATTCAGGCCTGTGCCCACATACTTGCTGCTCAGATAAGAAAAAAAAAATGTGGCAAAACACTTACGAGCCCTTACATGTAATGTGCCACTGGGGTGGTCTGTGAAATCCCTCCTTTTTGTGGCAAATCAGACTGGTAGATGTGCCAGTGACTGCAAGCATGAGCATGACCCATTTCTAAAAAGTAAAGGACTTCACACATTTGCCAGCACATTTCCAGGTTTGCTCATGTGAGCCTGGACTTCATGATACCAGGATTATAGGTGGGATAAAAGGTACAACTGCCCATGAATGTATGGAAGTTAATTGCATAAAGATTTATCAGCAGACACATCTGTCACCCTGTTGAGGAAGGAATATAATTTTTTATATTCTTTTAAGGTGACGACTTGAGCTCAGTATAATTACTGAAAATATGGTGTATATGCACTAGCCATGGTCTGAAATAAATTACCTAGTTGGGGGTTAGTTCCTTTCCCATCGTCTTCTTTGCATCTTTTGTTTGCTCTAACATGTCTTTTACCTAATATTTACCTATTAGGGCTGCTGAATGATAAGCACCAATGCTGCACTGTGTCAACATCTGCTCCCCTCTGCCTTTGTACACTGCCAGATGGTTTTAGCAGAGGTTTAACAACAGAAGATGGAACTGTTGTGCCGTATCTATGTGTATTACCAAGTCAGGCTCAGATATTGAAGTAAAGGCACAGACCTCATGCCTTTACTTCAAGCCTACAGACTTCGGTGCTGACAGCTGCAGTAACCATATTGCAGGTGAATGTTCATGAACTCGTTTGATTTTGTGAGCTTGCTTCATGGTTCATGGTGTAAGTTGCAGCTTGCTTATGTACCGTATATACTCTTGTAAGGGCCACACCCCCAACTTGGCAGCTGGGAATTTTGAAAAAAAAAGAAAGCACTCAAAAGAGTTTCTTCATGTGTACATAATTTTGCCCACGGGGTACGTTATGCTAGGAGCTGATAGATGATGATTGCTTGCAACATTTGGTACTACCACGCACGCATTGTCCTGTGCTCCGGACTCTGCCTGGAACTGCGAATGTATGATGCCACAGTAATGTTAGTCTTATGGGCTTAGCATTCGTACCAGAATGGACGAAACATTATGCGGCACAAAAAGCTAGGAGGTGCAGCCGCGCTAGCGGCGCATTTCTGCGGGGACGTGCCGCCCGGCAAGCTCTGGCGCCGTAGCAGTACCATTTTCCCAGTGTCGCTAGGCCTAGTGCGCTTTGCATTGAAGCTGCAGCGAAAGTGTTTTGAAACTAGTAACGACTTACTATAAAAGGTCTAACGTCATTACCAGTTTACCATCGCACAATAACGTCACATTAAAACAAACATGTAATTGATTTCCGCTTGGCCTTCAACAGTGAAGTGTGCAGAAAAGCAGACTAGGCAAACGGCACCTCACATTGACGGCCGCGGGTCGTATTTGTGGCGTGCTGCTCTAAATAGGGGATGTTCAAATTTCCGCAAGTGCGCTTTCCCATATAACTATGTTGCCAAAGATCGAGATGGCCGACTCCTCTATAAAAAAACTGCATGGGCTACAGGAGAGGTGCTGAGGGTGTGAATAGAATGTAAAAAACATATTTTGGAAAAATGAAACAAAAAACTAGTCTTTCTTGCTTTGTTTCAGCTGGACATGCAATGTCAGCCATCTTCTCTTGGGCAACATTGTTATGCGGAAAAGCGCATTTGCGGAATTTTGGATATCCTCTCATATCGGTCTTTCGAGTGCCAGATCTTCGGAGGATCTTGATTATAACTTAGAATCACATTATGTTTGTCAGTAAACTGATCTGGCAACCTGTTTTACTTTATGCGGTTATTTGTGCCCGTTGTTGGGCACGTGTCCTATCATCCATATACTTTCAATGCATTATGTATTTGAAGGATTCGCCAGGACTGTGCCAGTTTTTCATAAAAATGCGTGTCACAACATAAAAAGGGGGTGCATAGTCAGGGCTTTGCTGTAGTCGAAAAAATTTTACAGCAAAATGCTGGTCCCTTGTAAGGGCTGCACCCTGTCATAACCACGGAAAAAAAGTGCGACCCTTACACGAGTATATACGACATTGCCATTTCCATGTGAAGCTATTAATTTTTGCACTGAGTTCTGATGTCACTGTAATGTCAGTTTTGAATGACAAAGTAATTGCACTGTAGTACTTGAATGCTTGTTCTTTTAAATGTAAATTTTCTCATCTAGCATTCACACTTGCAGGGGCCACATTATTTGTATGTACGTGGAAGGCACACGGTACTGTTTTTTGTAGTGTTAATTTGTCAGTCCTCCTTTTCATTCTGTATTGTTCATAAAACTTTTGGCTAATAGTTTATAATATGTAAAATTACAGAATAATTGCTTCATTTCAAGGGTAACTACAGAACATGGTTTGTTTGCTTTAACTTTTATTGAAACAAGTGTTTTATTAATCTCAGTACTACATATTTGCTTTCTTGAGCTATTTGCTGTGAACAGTCTTTTTGTATTTGAGGTGTTTGTTGTTTCCCTGTAGATTTCATTGCCTTCACTAAGAGTCCATTCGTCACATGCCTCTTGTGCAGAGCAAGTGGCTGCCCTTGCAGCGCATGAGATTCGGGCAGTGGCATGTGGTGAGGCACACTCGCTGGCCCTGAGTGACGCCGGCCAAGTGTTCTCATGGGGCTGCAACCGCAATGGTCAGTTGGGCTGCGGAACTGAAGATGAGAGTCGTCTACGGCCCAAGGTGATCAAGAAGCTGGCCACCTTGCACGTTGTACAGATAGCTTGCGGCTCGGTACACTGCCTTGCCCTCGCTAATAATGGGGAGCTGTACAGCTGGGGTGGCAATGCTTATGGTCAGCTAGGCCTTGGGAGGGACTCATCCGGAGATGAGCGGCTGCCACGTCGAGTGACTCACCTGGGAGGTGTGCCTCTTGCCCAAGTGGCCTGCGGGGCAACACACAGCATTGGCCTCACACCCTCAGGCACTGTTTTCGTTTGGGGCCGCAACAGGTGAGCCTGTGTACTGTGACGTCTTTTCATCATTTCGTTCTTTGTCTTTTCTATCGTGTTGTTTGACCTTGACAGTTCCTGATCTAAAACGTAAACATTAGGGGCGTGCGAATATTGAAATTTTTGAATACAAATCAAAATTGAATCTGAAGAAAAAATGCCTTGAAATATCGAATCGAATGTCTGATCAATATGAAGAAAAAATTTCAGAAAATGAAAAGTAGGCAAGTGTTGCCCTTATTAAATATAGTTTCAACTGAAATAAAGAAACCTAGACTGACTCAGCACCATACAAAAAAAAAAGAAAACGGCATGCAGAGAGCAATGTATACTGTTAGCACAACTATGCAACCTGTACTGTGGTCTTGCAAAATGAGAAACAAAATTAAATGTATGAATGACACATGACTTGGAACTGAAAATAACATATTGATAGTAAAATCTCAATAATTCAGACTTCAAGGGACCTGAAGAAATGCCCAGTTACCTGAATGTCAAGTTATTACTCACCCCCTCCCCCAGCTCCTGTGGAAAAAAAAAAAAAAATATCACTGGATGATTATGACATTCGTTAGTGTGAAATTTGAGCACAGCTGTTGAGGTATTTGAACTATACGCGATTGCACACTGAACACAATGTAGAACGGTGGCGGCACATTTGCCTCAGCTTCAGCGGCACACCTCTGCACATCCGGAGTGTTTTGCAGCAGCCATCACACATGAAGTGCTGCACCACTCTCACCTGCTCTCGCCACACACTCCTCCTTAGCTCTCCTTCTTACGCTTACGCTGTACCCTCCTCCTCTTTCTTCCTCATACTCTCTTCACTCCCATTGTTCTTCCATCCAAGCCTGTTGTGCTCACGTGGTGCAAGCAGGCATTATTATCTTTATTTCTTTTTCTTTGGCTCACTCTACTCAGTGTACTACTTTCGTCTGGCGCTTTGGTCTTCGTTCGCTCTACCTGTGGTGCCTCTATTGCGCGTTCCTTCCCTTAGCTCTGCCAGTTATGCCGAGGCTGAAGCTTAACCCTAGAGCGGGCGCTGAAAAGCTGCTCTCTGAAAAACTGTTGGAAATTCGGAATTGACGTGAAGGCTTGTGAGGACCCTCCATCACACAAACAGCAAAAGGCCCATGATGAGCACACAGTTTCAGTGTACTGGAAGGACAGCGTGGACGTGAGTGATGGCACATTGGTGTCAGAACGGCGCACGCCTGCTTCTAAAAGAGAAATTAGCGAAGCGCCTGTTGGTGATTGACAGTGGCACGCAGCTGGGTTCGGATGGCTGGCAAATGCGCAGCCGATAGCCCACGGCGAAGCTGAGAAACTGAAACTATGTGCCAAGCTATTTTTTGGCCTAGTGACAGGAGTCTTCCTACTAGCGAGTTTTAGCATAGATATACAGCAAATACGGTAACATGTTGCCATTGTTACTGGCGCCAGGCTTGCCTAGCCACATTTACCATATACGGTTGCAGTTATCATATTTACTGTGTTTGCCGTACAGCGGTACCAAAACTCTCAATTGTTGTCATGCTTGCCATTACGTGCATGTCAGAGGTTTGCAGGTTACAGTGCGCCATGCAGTAGACTAGATTTTTACATGACTGCTTGCCTGTGCCAGTGACACCTTGACTGAGGCACCCTTCAGGAATCTCATGCAGAATTTTGCATATAGGTTTTTCTTCATATAATGGTTAAAAAAAATTACTTGGCAGAGCTACGCTACAAGTTGTGGAGGCTGCAGAATGAGTACCATGGGGGTGGACATCAATCCTCGTTATGGAATTCGTTATGGAGGGATGAAAAACAAAACGCTTTCACATTGTGATAGTTCGAAGCTATCACAGTGTGGTGGTTGGCTGTCTTTTTTTTTGTCATGTGTGATATGTAGGAAAGCCCACTTGTAGAATTTCGCATGACGCCGCGTCCGAATGTGACCGGTCCAAGTGTCAAAGGGCGGAGAGGAAAGCAATGAGTGTGCCTTTGTACTGTTTATTTTTTATGCTAAAAACTTGATCTTCGTATAATTAGCACATATATTGCGGTTTTGTCACGGTGAGGTTAATGAAAGGCGATGCGGTATTCAGTCACTACCAAATAATCGGAAATTTTCAAATTTCGATAATTGTTGAATTTAAATTTCTTGAATTGGATATGAACTAACAAACACATTTGAGTTGTACTTGAAATTTTTAATATTCGTTCACACCTATGAAATATTTAATGCTTCTATTTCAGAAAGAGGTCGGCATAATTAAAATTAATAAATTGAAATACAAAAAGTTTAGTTCAACACCAGGTTTAAACATTGTACAAACCATTTGCTGAAGACTTTAGATTCTTAGGTTTTGTTTTCTTTTTGTTTAGTAACACGCAAAGTTGAGCATTTCTTGGCTTTTACAAGCTTTAAAACCTAAAAATTCGATAACATAAAATAATATGCGATAAAAACCAAGTAAATGATATGTGTCAAATTATATGCAAATGTTGAAAAAACTAAAAACTTAACATGCATCAAGGATAAATATTGAAGCATAGTTTCCACTGTGTGGCTACCATATTGCCGCGAAGCTTTGTACTTTTTGTTTGTTCATGCTCAGAGCTGCCGGCACACGGCTTAATCACTTTGTGGTGCAAGATGGGACCAGGTTTATCTAGAATGATCGCAGCCACAGGCAACTGCTTCTGCATGGTTTGAGATTGTCTTAGATGCCTTTCGCACTGTATTTCGAAAGTTCTGTATCTTGAAAGCCAAGGCCGGCATTGATTCTGCTCTTTGACGACTGCCGAGCATGCTTGTTGCTATTGCCAAAGCCGAGTCGTTCAATTCTTTGTGGGCGCAAGTAAGCCCAATAAAGACTCTGTTTCAGTGCCACGTTAATCTGCCCATCACTCATTCCATGGCGTTGTCACCATCACTTGTCTTCTGCTGCGATCATTTGAGATGAATCTGGTCCCAATCCCATGTCACAGATAAAGTGATACAGCCAGCAGCTTTGAGCATGAACAAACAAACAGTACAAAGCTTTTTGGCAGTACTTTAACCTTAGCACTGTCTCGTAAAGCTGTTTTGCCCTTGAGGTGATCATTGCAACACACATGTTAGGCCCATCAGTGCCATGCATAGCAGATATTTATGTGGAACATGTCATGGCAATATCCCAAGATCACCTGCATAGTGAAGATATTTTCTTCTGTTTAGGGGGAGTATCGTAGTGATTTTTGGCAATACAAAAGCTACTTGGCCTCATTGCCTTTATGCTCTGTGTTTTTGTCTGAGACATGAGCACTTGTAAAAGGCGTGTGTATGCTGTAAAGACGTCGTTGATACCTTCCTTGCACATTATGGTGTAGCAGCCTTTTCACAGTGAAATACCCCTAGCTTCTCATGCATATGTTGTTTCCCATGCCTTCTGCACTGTTCTTGCATTGTGTTGAAATTTGCTAGCAGAATTTACAGGAAAAGCACCTTCGTAGTAAAAAGAGCTGGGGAAATAAGACTATAATAATGTAGTCTAGTGCTGTGGTGTATAGATGTTGTCAAATATATATTGAACACATGAGCTTCTGTCATTCATCTTGCAGTGTGACCTGATGCTGCTTTTGAGAACCAATTTCCACTGTCGCCAGTGGTCTGCATGCGCTGTCACCAGCGCTCACTGGTTCACTGATTCAGATTACTGCTGTTTATTATGGCTGCATCATCATTAAAGCACCAAAAAGAATGTCATAACAAGTAGTATAGGTAGTCGTCCACACACCTGCCTAGAGCGGTCGGATTGTCCATACACATTCTCATTGATCGTGGTTAATGCCTCAGATATTTAAAAGCTATATCAGGCCTGGCATACAGCGGCGATTGTCATAAACGTGAAACAGAGTGTGTCGTTCATGCGGTCTAGACAGGTGTGTTCTTATTTGAAAAGCTGTGCACTAAATAGACTTTCACAGGAAAAAAGTAGAGACGACAGGACAGAAGCTCAACTTTCAGCTTTAATTACTGACAAATAAAGCCAGGTGCGCTTATATAGCCACTGATATTCAGACAGGGGCTGCATGCGAGAGCGTGAACCAAACCAACAAACAACAAGAGCAGCAGGGCATATCTAAGCGAGTTTTAAAAAATCCAGTTAGGTGAATATGTCATCACGTGCCAAGGTTTTGATAAAAACTTGGTAAAAAGAGCATTCATATGGGTTGACAAAAATGCATAACAACATAAAAATCCAGAGGTGCATGAAAGATGACAGTGAAAAGAAACAATTTCATAACAACATGAAAGTATGCATAATAACATGAAAAAAGAAGGAGCACGAAAGATGGCAATGAAAAGAAACAAGTGAGATGAGAATAAAAACCATGTAAAGGGCAGCAAGACAAGATAAAAGCACATTAAAAATTCGAAAAGCAAACTAAATAAGGAGCAGCGACTGGCTCAAGTGCCTAGATGTAACCATCCAAAAAGGATAGTTCATTTTTAGAAAGATGAATAGAAAGCATGCTAACACACTCGTCATTTCTAGGTCAGTGAAAAAGGCCTCAATTACTTCTCTCTCGTTATTGTCCTGAACCTTGGCTAGAAACTTAGTTTCACATAAAATGGGGTGGCAGTTTTAGCGACTGCTGCAGTGTAACGGAAGGTTTTCTCCACATTTGCTCTTGAGGATCATGTTGCGCTTATGGGCGCGCTTATTGAAGCATTTTCCTGTTTGTCCCACATACACTTTGCCGCACATCAAGAGGATCTCATAGTACACAACATTGGCAGTTCATTGTGTGTACATGGTTTGATGCTTGATATTACAGGCCTTTTTAACACGCTTTTAGGTCACCATCGGACATACTTTGGCCAGTTTGTAGGGCGCCAAAAAACTAGCTGAATCTTGTGTCTAGACGCAACTTTCTTCAAACTGTGTGAAAGACCGTGCAAGTAAAGCATTACCTGCGCAGGTTTCTGTTCTGTCTTGCGCTTACCGTGGCCTGATTTTTTAATTTTTTGCAAAAGGTTTTCAGACGTGCTAGTGACCAAATGGCCTGGGAGAAAACTTGCTGCAGATAAAATTCGCTAAATCTGGCACTGGAAGCTATCACCTGTCTTGTGGGTGCATGATTTTTCTAATGCAGGTTTCATGCAAAGAGTTACTATGCCACGCTTTACCAGCTTGTAATGGGCACTGTTATTGGACAAAAGAGACTTCTTTGTGTGCGGCTGATAAGCCCAAAGCACATGTGTATTTAAAAAAGTAGGCTATAGGTCAACAAACAAGTCAATCATGATGTGCACGCTCATAAGTGAACTTCAGACCCCTCGATAAAGAACCAAAAGCAGTCAGAGTTTGTGTGACAAGTGTATCTGGGTCACAGTGCGTAGGTACATTAATAAGGATAAGGTATTCACCGACGTGTCTTGAAAATATATGCGATCCCTGTGTCTTTGAAGCTGGCTTCAAGGTGCTGGTCAAATGATGCCAGAAAGATTTCGCAGAGGGCCAGTGCGACCGACGAGCCTATAAAAATTCTCGCCTTTTGTAAGTAAAATTTTTCCCGGAAGGTTTTCTAAAAAGATTATGTACACACACAACTAGCCCGTTAGACAGTCTTATTTCAAGGCAAGTGTGGACGACTATACAGCTATTGTCACTCTTATCACTCCAGGAGTGGCCATTCAATTTTTAGCAGTGCATTTCTTATGTATATCAAGTCTGTGTGCGTCCAGTTTTCAAAGCAGTGTCTTGTGAATTATTTTGGCAGCTGTGGGCAGCTAGGGCTGAGTGACCAGAAGGACCGGCCGCATCCAACTGTCATCAAGCCTCTTCGTTCTCAGAGAATCAAGCATGTGTGTTGTGGAGAGAATCACACGGCTGCTCTCACTGCAGTAAGAATTTTTTATAAAACCTTACCTGGTAGGGAATTTGTTCTACAAAACTTCAATTTTTCAAAATCGCAAAACTGAGGTTTTCAACCTGTTGTGCTACTACATATAAAATTTTCTTTCCAAGAAAACTACTGCATTTTTTGTGCTGAGTTACGAAATTTGGCGGTAAAGTTTCATGACTGTAAAGCACGAACTGACTTGAGAGGAATGTCTACAGTCGCAACGATTGACCGCAGTTGACACAGTGCGCTCTGCTGCAGTGCCATCGGCACATCTCCACTGCGCTCGCTCTTGCTGCGTCATACCTTGTGGCACTACAACATAATAGGGGATAGCAAGAAAGGAACTACACAAGCAGTTCGTACCCATCGCTGCCTCCTGGTTGCTTGCGTGATTTTGGTGCCGATCGCTCTCGTGTGTAGGGACTCAGGAGCGGGGACAGCGGAGAGCGCTGGTGAGGCAAGGCGAAGAGTCTTATTTCCTGGGGCTACAGCGGCGGGCAAACCGAGAGAGGGAACATGCGGGAAGAAGCATGTGCCTCCGTGGCCGGTCTGCAGCGGCAGTGCAGCCGCATGCGCTCTCTTCTAGTTCGTGTGCTGTGCCCCCGCTTCCCAAACTCTTCCCACCCCACTCATAGCGGCATTGCGCGAGCCGCAGCAGAGGTGATGGTGGCTGCTGTCGCAGTCGCGCTCTCAGTGCGATTGCGGAATGTTTCTCTGTGTTATTCACTTCAGTAATGGAGTTTTCTGTAAACATTTTCAAGGTGAATTCAGCTACATTTAGTTATTTCTTATTTTGGTTCTCATTCTGCATTGTTCTTCGAGTCCTCTTGCGAAAACTGCATGTAACAAAATCCTAGGTGTAATGAAAAATCCCAAACTTTTTTCAGTATTGTTATATCCAGGTTTAACTGTATGAAACAAACCATTCAGCATGTTTTCATCTTACGCTAATTCGCCGCAAGATCAACCTACGGGGGCAGCACCGTCGCTCCACTACAGGTTTTTCCTCTGAATTTAATCCTAGTACCAGTGGAAATAATCTGAGCACCGACAGATATAATCAGCATGCCATGCAATTTGATCTTAGTGCTAAGCACTTAATCTAAGCACAAGCATATTTAATCCAGACGCCAACTCTAACAATGCTAGCGCCAACCAATTTAATTTGAGTGCCAACACAATTAATACAAACGCCAGCAGTCTTAATCTGGGTGGCAACCAATTTAATTCACATGTGGAAAATGAATGCGGTAGAAGACTCCAAAGCACAGAACAGGAATGCCAGAAATAAAGCGAAGTTGAGATAATTTCTGAGACCATGTGACGCCTGAGAGTCACGTCCTCATGCACTATTTCGTTTTCTTTGCATTACTCACAACATCAGAGAGTCACGAGCAGTTGTAAAACCCTTATATTTGACACAACTTTTGCGGCTTTCAGCTTATATGCATGACCAGGAAGTAAATTTGACTATTGTGTTCTAATCAGCTGGTTAAGTACTGCTGATTATGAGTTGCACGCTGATGCCATTACGGCCTTTATACTGTTTTCATACTCCCGGCTGTTTTCATGAAATTGCAACCGGTGCAAAATGTTTTCGGGAGGTTCTGATTACGATTCAGCGCCACTAGCAGAAACAAAAGGGAGTAGTGTAATTCAGAGTTCTTCAAAGCGGGGCGGTCATAGAACCAGAGTAATGTTTCTTCACTTTTCTGCTTTTTCAGTTGTACAAGGGAAAGTGAGTGAAGCTACATTGGAACTTACAGCCTAGGTCACGAATAGCTACTGGCGGCTATCTTATAGCGGTGTACTTTACTAACAAACTAAGCTTGTACAAGCACAGAAGAGGCCGTCTTTGAAATGGAATTTTATAATCTGCAGGACATTAGGTGGCTCATAATGTGACCTCACACTTTATACTTATAATCTTTATGCAAAGCTGCTGGTATAGAAGAAAAGTTATGGCGGTCGAAAGCAGTGCACTCTACCCGCTGTATTTGCTGCATAGAATGTCGAGCAGCGTCAAGCAACAAACTGCGGCGATGCTCCCTTTTAGTCATTCCGGGCGGAGTAATGAGCGCCAAGTCTCTCCGCTCGCTAAGGAAAGCTTTGACTTCCGACTTGAACTTCGAAAACACTTCCTCTGTATGATTAAAAAGCGGGCTCTAAGGAGGCAGCTGCTTGATCGAGTGCATCTGACTGGCCAGGCTTGCCTGTTCCGCATAGCTGTGAGCGGGAGCATTGCCAAAAATAAAAAGTGCTTCTGAACCAGGTTCTTCACTTTTTACACGGGTTGATATGTCGCTCAAAAATTCATTGAACACGACCCAGTGAACCTTGTTGACAGCCATCCAATGTATGACTCCATTTGCTGACATGCAGGCGATAATGTTAAGATTTGCTCCTCTGGTGCCAGTCATCATCTGCACTGCAGGCTGTCCCTTAACCGCACGGCCGAAGCTACTCGAACACATATGTTATAGTTAGTCTCATCAACGTAAAACCTGCACACGCGGGGTCCTTCACACTGCAGCCACTGCGCATATGCTTTGTGGGTGCATTTCACGTCATCTCTGTTGTGGTCGATCGGCCTCTGATTCATCAACTTCATAGAGTAGCCATGCGCTTTCAGTAGGCGATCAATGCTACTTGTGATGACGGCAATTCCGGGTAATTCTTCTTCCACCGGCTGCTTTATTTGCTATAGCGTGAAAGCAGGATTGTTGCCCACAATATTTTTTAGACCCGCTACAACCTCATTTCCAAATTTCTTCGAAGTTCTGCCTTTTTTCAATGCCTCTCTGTCGGTCATTGCAATGGATCTTGCTTTCTTTAAAAGGATGACCAGTGTGTCTGCCATTTTTTTTTTCACTTCTCCTTCACACCTCGACACATCAGTAATACTGGGCCTGTCATGTTCGGAGACTTTGCTGTTCTTTCTTTGTGCATCTGTGCGTCTGAAGGCTTGAACGGCAGTCCTCATTTTCAGTGTCCGATTAGGATGTACAAGTACGGCTCATCAGCTTCCGTAGAAGAAAATACTGTGCGGTTGAAGTTCACCATTTTTCGTTAAATGCAGGTTTTCATTACATCCAGTTTTCATGTGAAAACTCAGACTAGGCCGAATGGAAGCCAAAATGACTAAATATATGTAGATTAAATGGCCTCGCAAATGTGTTCACCGTAAACCCCGATTACTTGAAGTCGCAAACATGGAGAGAAATTTAGCAATCATGTTGGAGGTGGCAACCATCCCTGCCGCGGATCGCACAGCGCCGTTACGTGTGGGGTGGAAAGGTGGGAGAGTCAGAGGCACGCTTCACTTTACACGTACTCGGCTTCAGAAAAAAAAGGAAATTCTCTTGGCCTGATCGTCCATTGTAACCCTCAGAAACTGACTCTCTGCCGCACATTACTGGCGCTCTAGCCATCCCCGCTCCTGCCGCACATGTGCTGTTGGTGCCTGAACTGCGCCAGCAACTAAGCAGCAGCGATGGGTGCGCACTTCTTGTCCCATGTGTTCTTTGCTATGTCCGGTTGTTTTGTACTGCTTTTAGACATGAGCTTTCGTAGGGCCACTTAGTGTGATGCCACAGAAGCAAAGTTGCAGCGAGGCGCCAATCATGCCAGTGCACGGCACGCTGTGTCAGCAGCATTCGCTCGTTGCGATCATAAACGTTCCTCTCATGGCAGTCATTGTTTTATCGTCTTGAAACTTTAGCATGATTTGGCCATATTTCAAGTAACGTAGCACTAGTTAATTGTTAGTCTTTGTGGCAAGTTCATTATATCAAGGTTGACAACCTTAGCACCTTCGTTATATGGAGTTCCCAAATATGCACGCTTTAAGGGGGGCAGCATTGGGGAATTTAGAAACTTAGTAATATCGAGGAATTCACTACATGGAGGCTAGTTATATCCAGGTTTAACTGTATGTGACGACTGCAGTGCCCTCTCATTTGTTTGCCAACGAGCAGGAAGCACATACTTTTTTTTTTTTACATCAAGAGACGAATTGTGCAGGGTCTGACTCGCAGTGAAGTATAGCAATCTTTGTCAAGAAAAATACAGTATCTGATAACACGAGTCATATTTTACTGAGATGGGGCCGCGTGATGGGATACACCGATAATGACAAGGTTTCACCGCAGAATGTCACTTCAGCTTGTTTTATGCAATTTGCTATGCCAGATTAAAATTATAAATCCTTTTTTCACCGGTATTGGTACACTTGATTCTGCCAATACGAGGCAAGATCTTTTTATTTCCCACCTAATCTCAAAACACGTTTTGGACCGTTGTCGGTCTTTTTAACAAATTTTTTTCAGGCTTGAATATGATGAGTTTTATTTTTTCTCAAGTTGAATAATGGCTGCCCAGTTCTGTGCTGCATTTTCTTTTTTATTTTTGAAGTGGTGTGCAGTGCCATCAAGCACTTGTTTGATTCAGCGGTTGAATTCTTTCTCTTGCATGCCTTTTTTTGGTAAGAATGACAGCTAAGCCGTACAATCGGAGATGTGATTAATACTGTTGTTTTTCTGCAGTGAAATAAGTGCTCACATTTTTTTTTTTTCCCCATAACATAAGCAATGGTGATTAAAATTTAACTGCGTGAGCAGTTGCTTAGTTGTCCAGTGGCCTAATATTTGCCAGTCCTGGTTTACTTATTGTAAACAGAGCCTCCGGGTGTACAGTGGTTGTAGGTTAGTTTGTAAGTAGCTGTCATTAGAAATTAATACTTGCAACAAAGTAATTTTGACACTCATTTCATAATAGTGAAGTTCAACTGTATCGGTGAAGTCTACTGTTGTGGGCAATGAGTTGATGTCATTGGGATAAGGCATACTGTGTTTTGTGTCACTTAACATAATAAATAGTAGAATTTATTTTAAAAAACAAATCTAATTGTATGCAAACTTTGTGCTCATTGCTAACACTTCTAGTAGGGGCACAAGAACATACATTTGTTTCATCGAATGAGCAATTGGTGAACAATTTTTGTAGGAATGCTTTCAGTCATGGGCTGCAACCTCAGTGGGGATGTCAGCTTGAGGCTGAGCCATGAGAAGGAAGAACCATCTTTTGTGTTATTCTAAATGTAACATGACTTCATGTTCTTACTGCTGCTAATTGAGCTGACATAATTTTTTTGCTTTGAGAGGTTAACTAACATTGCTTTGTGAAGTGTCAATCACCATTGAGATTTTTGTGTCTTGCTTATTCCTGTTAGTAGGACAGAAGTTGAATTTGCACGTTGTGTTCACAGGATGGAGGTGTTTTCACGTTTGGTGCCGGTACCCATGGGCAGCTGGGTCATGGAGTCAAAGCGAATGAAGTGTTGCCACGGCGTGTTGTTGAGCTCATGGGCACTGCAATCACCCAGCTTGGATGTGGACGGTAAGCTTTGTGGATAGTGAACTTGGGTTGTTCTTCTGTCTTGTACTTGCACTGAGAGTAGCAAAGCAAGTGTGTCTGATAGCAGAAAAACATGTATTACCTGGACAAGCTTCTCTGTCTGTCACGTTTTTTTACAGCAGTGAAGCAACTATTGTGCGAAGGAAAACTGTCACACTGATTTGGGACGCCATTTTGAAAAAACAAAACAATAAACATCAATGCAAGTCAAGCACTGATTATAACTAATTCGCACAGGGGCTTGTGATGTTGCTAATAGCACATGTTTGTACTTTCTCTGTGGTTTAAAAAGACGAGCCAAAGGCTGAACTTTTGCGTGAAAGCTTTTTATTTTATTGCTGTTTGTAGCAGCCGAAGGGCCATTTTGAAAGACTCGAGAGCTTTTATATTAAAACTACAGCATCAATTCTTATTGTCGTCCTCTTACATGTGGGGGCAACTGTGTGTAATGCAGGTGCCACACTGTGGCATATGCTCCCCAGTCAGGAAAGTTGTACATTTTTGGCCTGGGCAAGAGTGGCCAGCTGGGCAATGGAGTGCTGGAGTCGTCTGCCTTGCCTGTGACTATACCTGGACTGTGGCATGGTGTGACCCATTCTTCTCAAATAGACAGGCCACCTAGTCCTCGCCCCCAGACATCTCGGGTACCTGCCGGTGAGTGAATAAAGGGTCATTCTAGCAATTCGCTGCATACCTTTGTTGTGGACACTGTGCACCGAGGTCCCATTCATAACATTACAGTTAAATCCTGCAGTCGCATAATTGTTGAGAAGTGTGCTGTTGAGAAATAATGCATTCGAAGATAGTTGAGGAAAAAACACACACTCAGGCGTGCCCAAACTTAACTAAAATGAAAAATAGTGCTGTTGGTGAAAAAGTTGAGACAGGCGATTTTATATGGTTAGGCCAAGTGCGAATTAGATGTGTTCGCACTTTGGTTTTCACTTTGGTTTGGGTTTTGGTTCAAGGCTTGGTTTAAGAGAGCAGTGCGATAGCGATGTGTTATGAATCCATTGTGCACGGATGGAAGTTGATGAAGACGACGACATCCAAAGCACAGTATGAGGGACCGGCAGTTAAACATGCGGGATGTTCGGCTGCTGCGGCGGTGACCAAGTGACCAGCGAAGCTGGTCTGTTCGCAGCACCGCAGGTGCGAAACCAACTCGTGGCCATTGATTGCATTGCGATGAAGTGTTTTGCATAGTTGGCCATAAAGCCTGCTGGCATATGGGCCACCTGTCAGAGGCTTCTCTGGTCATCCCAAGTTGTGGAGGGCATGCCGGAAAGTGTGCATGGCTCAAACATTAATGAGCCACGAAGGTGGTGACTTTCACATCCTTGCTTAGCCAAAGTATGAAACGGCACGAAAGTTCTCTGTAGGCGGCGGTTTTGGGGTTCGCTTCATTGCCCTATCAAAAAGAGGCGGTTAATGTGTGGCGTGCATATGTCCAGCATGGGAAAGCAAGCTTAAAGGGACGCTCTCTTTTTGTGGCTACGCTGACGTTTGTATGGGAGCAAAAGACACATTTATCGCCGATAAAATTGGATTTAAAAATCTTCCCGCCAGTTGATTCAGACTGTTGATGTCATCACCAGAAAGGGCGCCTTGCCATCGATTTGAAAGGAATGGCTTTGGAGCGTAGCCTCTGTGCTGTACAACCAAAAATCAGTGTCGGTGCCAGTATACGCCAGTGATCAACGATGCAGTTAGGAAACATACCCTTATGCTTTCCTTGGTACATGTATACCGTATTTTCTGGCCCATAAGTCGCAGTCCCCTGCGAACCTTTTCCGAAAAAAAAAACACACATAAGTCACACCGGTGTATAGGACACACTTGTTCATTTGGTAAGCGCTATAAAAATGTGCTAAGGATCTCATTGTCAGAGAGTGTCATGAAAATGCACATGTGCAGCTGTCATACGCAAGCAGTTCTCAAGCTCTTGCACCTTCTTTCTGCGGTGTACCTTTTTTTTTTGGCTTCATCGACCTGAGTACTCTTGTGGGGTTGTGCCAGTCCCGGATAATTTTTTTCACTCATGTTGAACTGTCTCCCTGCTTCTCGGTTCCTGTTCCTGTTCTCCAGTGCATATTCAATGGCATGCAGCTTGAATTTTTATCGTAGGTTCTTTGCCTCACAGGCAGTGTCATGTTGAGCAGGAACAAAGCACGATGCGTGTGAAGCCATCTAGATGCAATGTTGAAATCAAAACTTTCGAGAACATGACTAGACTGGATGTGGCGGCAGCCGGCGCATGCTTTGTGCCACTCTCCCATTCAGTCTGGTTGTTGTGAGATTATGTGATTCTACCCATAGGACGACATTTTAAAAATGCAGTTATAGCATAGCGTGATCTGCTACTGTGAACTGCTTCTCTGGGGAGCTATCTGTGCATACGCAGATCGCTCTGAGCAGAGCACACCTGCCACTGCACAGGCACAGCTGGGTTTTCACAGAAGCAGATCGCACTGCGCTAATACTCTCTGAACCCATACGTGTAAAAGAGATTTTTTTTCTCTTTTACATGTACTTTTTCTTTCAAATGTATTTACAGGCAATGGCAGAAGATGGGGCACACTGGCGCGTCATTTTTCGACAAAAGATTCAGGCAAAAATCTTGACTTATACACCAGAAATTGTGGTATATATGTGTGGCTAACGCTCTTTTTTTCTGCACCAAAAGGCACTTTTGGCTGTTCCAAAAGGTGCTGCAAAATGGCTTCGGCCAATCACTTCACTGAAACCTGCATATCTTGCAATCTTATTCATATTGCTGCTTATCTTGAAGGGTTTTTGCGAAGAACTGTGGATATCTCTAAACCTAGCCTGTGAAAACTAAAAAAATAGGACCATGCTGGTGAACCAGCACCCTGTGTCACTTTGTAGTAATCATGTGATTTTGGTGCTGATAGTTAAAGCCAGTGAGCGCCTGTGTCTCCTGCTGGTTCCTCCGACCCCCCTGCTGCCACTATCTCTGCCACGGCTCGCACAATGCCGCTATGTGCAGAGGTAGGGAGAGTGGAGGATGCGACGGAATTGGAAGCTCATGCCTCTTCCTACGTATCCTCTCTCTTGGTCTGCCCGGCTGCCATTGCCCTAGGAAATGAACTCTTATTTCTCGTGTCATCGCCTCGTGACACCAGTGCTCTCCGCCGTCCCTGCTCCTGCCGAGCATCTGCTGTCAGTGCAGCAGATGCAGGCAGCCGAAGCGCGGACTTGTGGTAGAGCATCCACCTCACATTCGGGAGGTGCTGGGTTTGATCCCTAGTGCCGCTGGGTACCCACCGGTTTTCTAAAAGGTACAAGATTTCCCCCAGCCTGGTGCTTGGCTCTTCTGGGGAAAAGGGTCTTGGACCAAACCGTTGCATTGACGGGCCAGTGATTCGTTCTGCCGTCAAGCAACCCTAAATCCGCCTCATGCAGTAAAAAGTGCACTCGTGGCCCTTTTTTTGTGTACTGAAGCGATGTTCCTGTGATACAGCATCTGCCTTGCATTCAGGAGGTGCTCGGTTTGATCCCCTGTGCTGCCGGGTACCCACCGCTCTTCTAATGGGTACAAGATTTCCCCCGGCTTGGTGCTCGGCATTTTTTGTGTGAACTGCTTGGGAAAAGGGTCTTAGACCAAACCCTTGATGGGCTTGATGGGTTGACGGGCCAGTGATTCGTTCCGGCTTCAAGCAACCCTTAATCTGCTTCATTTAGTAAAAGCCCATTTCCCACACGGTGCACCCCTGGAGAGCCAAGCGCCGGGTTGAGGGACCGCCTGTTCCCATTGGATTGACCGGCTGGGTAGACCGACGGCCGCGGGAATTGAACCCCTGACCTCCAGCAACCGAGCCAACCACTAAAATAAGGGCCACAAGTGGGCTTTTACTGCACAAGGCGGATTTACGGTTGCTTGAAGGTGGAACGAATCACTGGCCCGTCAATACAACGGTTTGGTTGAAGACCCTTTTCCCAAGCAGATCATCCCAGAAAAGCCAAGCACCAGGCTTGGGGAGATCTTGCACTCATTAGAAAACCGATGGGTACCCGGCAGCACTGGGGATCGAACCCAGAACCTCCCGAATGCCAGGTGGATACTCTACCACAAGGGCACGCTGCATCTGCTGTCAGTGTCTGCCGTTAGTATCATTTTTTTCGTTAATATTGCCTTCCATTTACTTCTGACGGCGTCTGTACACATATATGTGCCACCAGAGCAACCATGTTTCTCAAAATGTTCGCAATTTTCTGAGATTTTTGCTCATTTGGCTCTTTGGATTGGTCTTGTGGCATGCCCTTCTGTCCAAAAAGAAGAGTCCTTGCCTGTGGAGGACACATGGCCCTCAGACCGCTCTGAAGCAGTGTCTGGCCACGACCAAGGCACTCTTGGCCCGCCTTCTTCTACTGGCCATGATGAGAGGCGGACCCCTGACGATGTTATAGCAGCCGACCTAGCCATGCTGGACACGTCGGATGCTGAGGACACAGAGTCCTGTAAGGAGCTCACTGACCTTTCTCCCCTCAAATCCTGCAAGCAGTGAAATTCCTCACCTTTGTTCTTCCTGCATCTGTCCGGTTCCCTTGGTTCTGCTCTTTTCTGGTGCATCACTTCTTTTTGCTGTTGCCTCTTGGCTTTTTGTTCACTTCTTTGCTTTCCCTGGTATGATCTGTGGGTGCACAAGGCATGGCTTTTATGCTTAATAATGGCAGCTCTGGCATGTTGTTGATTATGCTCCAGTTTTGTGGTTTCTCCATGTTTGAGTTTATATTAGTTGATCTATGAGCGAGTCATATCGCATTATTTGTTGTGTTTAGGCAGAGAGTATAATTATGCAGGGAGGCATACTTTGAGGAGGGGGTTTTGGATATACAAAGCTTGTACCCAGCTAGCTAAGGTCTGAAGAGTCTCCAAGCTAGTACTCTCCCAAAGCATTATGAGAACAATACAGCAGGCTTGGTGACTTATCAGTGAGGTTCAGGCAAACCCGAAATGTGGGGTCAACAGCACATGTTTATTGCCTAGATGTGTGCAGTGTGTGGTAGCTTTAGACGGTTGTGTCGTTGTTGTCGCTGTGTGGAAGACTGCTGAATCACATGTGGCTGTAGGGAAGGCTTGTTATTTGGCAATGCATTCATTTATTTGTTTTCGTTTCTTCTCCACAGTATGTACTTATTGTAACTTGCCGTGCTTGCCTGATGCATCGAGGTCCTATTGCCCGACCTGTTGAGTGTAGTAGAGAGGAATAGACATTGGAAAATGTGCACTTTGTGCTGTCTCTTTTCTTGTAAGAGGAAGAGCTGCCTCTAGAGGTTGAGGAGATGGTGCCAGAAGGCCACTGGTGCCAGCTCCTCCAGCACCACTTTCATGCAGGACATGGAGCTGCGAAAAAGTGCATCACATTAGGCTTTGGGAACCAGCATACCAGCATGCAATGTTACTGTCCAGTTGCAGCTCCCAGGGACCGCATTGAGGACTCAGTCCTTTGCACATGCTATCAAGCTTAAGGGCCCCTCAAGCAGTTTCTTCAGCTGAATCAGGCTGGATGGTTTAGGCATCAGGCATCTACTGGACATACATTTTCTCAGAAGGATTTTCCTGTGTGCTCTATGAAGGGAGGTGGGTTCAGTTAAAAATTACCCTCTTCCAATGTTGTGGCTTTCCTCCTCATCCCATACACACTCGCAACTGGGGCCATTCTTCACCTAAAGAACACAGCGTCATCCTGATATTTGGGTGTTGTCAACTTCTGGCAGAGCAAAGGCAATCGCTGAACCAGCTCATCTGCAAGGCAACTTCCTCCAACTGCTGCTGTGTTTGATCTCACCGAACGAAGACCTGCTTGATTGTGACGTGACTGCTGTCTGCACTTTCCATGAACCCAGTAATTTGAAACATGGCCATTGCATAGTAGTGCACAGACGGGCTTTCAGTCATACATTGATGTGTGTGTTATCGCAAACTTCTCCTCTGTGCCAACCAAGAAAAGTTTAGTTCACCTTCCTTGGAAAGGGAATTGGGCTTTGTGGTCTACAGTGCAGCAAGGGTGGCTCATTTTCTGTCAGAAATGCGAGGGGGGCTGACGTCTATCGACTGTGAAAGTGGGCCACATGATTTTGGAAGCAGATTCCACTCTCCAGCGAAAGTTTTGCATTGACATAAAGGCATGAAGATATACCCTTG
Source organism: Amblyomma mixtum (assembly GCF_055824585.1). Classification (NCBI taxonomy): domain Eukaryota; kingdom Metazoa; phylum Arthropoda; class Arachnida; order Ixodida; family Ixodidae; genus Amblyomma; species Amblyomma mixtum. The sequence goes on from NC_143014.1 coordinate 122,843,619, forward strand.
TTTCCTACCCTTGGAGTACATATATATTTTTTATATTTAGAACTGCATGTTACATATAAAGCTTTATTATAAAGAACTAAAGTGCTTGGCTTTGGTTTGCAAAATTTAAAAAATGTTGGGGACATCACTTGCTCAGGCCTTGTGCAAGGCTCACCCAGATGACAACAGTAACCCACTTGACAATCCTATAGGCAGGGCTAGCTGAATGAAGCGGTGTCTCTTTGATCAGCTGAGTGGTGCAATTTTTAGAAATCGATTGAAAAATATAGGGCTCGTGCAAAGTTTTTAAACTTTACTCTACCTCCTCTATACATCTAATACGTCAGAACATGACTCAGTCATTTCAAGGTTCTAAAGCTCCACTGCATAGTGATATGGGAACACGGGGAAGAAAAGAAAAAAGAAAAACTGACTGAAGATTTCCTACAACGCATGACTGTTTTATTAGCATGCCTATGAACTGATAACTGACAGAGCTTTTTAGGTTGCACACAAGGTTTTCTGGAGGCACAATTACACCAATTGGCAAACTTAATTTGAGTGCAGTTCAAAACTGACATTTCAGAATTTCCCAAGTGTGGTAATCATTTTCTGCAAGCTTGTCTTATTTCAGAAAGGATTTCTTGTTTGTTCTTTCATAGTGATTAATCGACACAAGGTGTTATAAATTGGTGGTAAAAAAAATTTTGGTTCCGTGGGGAAAATCTTTAATGATGATCTTTCAGTGAAGTGTATGCCTCTGCTCTTAAACTAAGTGTTCTGGACAAGCTTTTCTAATATAAGGATAATGGGGCATAATACCGGAGGGACAGTTTTTTTTTTAGATTTGTTACCTAAAATTAATGTAATATTTCTATTCCAGATGTTACATGCACGAATGGATGTCTGAAATAATTGCAAAGGACAAAAATATTTGAACCCTTTAGGCGCTTTATGGACAGTTGTGTACAAACCGAACTCGCTGCTTAATCTGAGAGTGTGCTTTACTAAGGTGGCTTCTTTGCTTCCGGGGAACTTAGCATATCCTTCATTCTGCAGATGGGATGGTGCTTTTGTGCTAACTATCCGACACAGTAAATAATATTTGGCTAAACAGTGTGAGCACGCCGTCTGCCATTTCGTGCAGACAGATCCTGCCACCTGTAATAATATAAATTTTTTTTGTGTGTGCGTGTGAATTTCTAGCGTCATGTGCGTTTTCAAAACAAAGTGATTCCATAATACATTGGGTGTTTATTTGATGAATACTGGCATTTCGACCGTGCAATTTTCAACCATTGCGGCACATTGTGGGAAATATTTTACATGCCTATAAACGCATGCTAAATTTATCACATATCTGTAAAGAATTTGCCATTGGTGTTTGGTTTGGAAAAGTAACGAGTTTTCTTTCTTGGAGCCTGGATATCCTATTTAGGCAAGAAAATGTTTGTTTTGAATCAAAATAAAGTGCAGCGCGAAAAGGGTCAAGTGGAAAAATTTTCATCTCAATCAAGATGCAGACATCAGAGAGGCACTGAAACGAAACAGACACGATTGACAACAGTTATGTTTTGGACGAAAAAAAAATTTATTACTGCTGAGATCTTACTTTTGTTTCTTACTCTTATGTGCATGTAATCAAAGTTATTCTTAACTGTCAATGTTCTTAGTGCACACTATTTTAATTTGGAGCATACATATGCAAAGGAGTTTTTTTTTAAAAGGATCTTTACAGTGTTTTCAATGCAGTTGCTGTGCAGTTGTATGTTATGGGTGCGCTTGGTCTTCTGCATGAAAGAAGAATGTCAAAAATTGGCTGTTCTTTCAGCCCGTCACTCCTGGCATACCAGTGTCTGTCAGAAGAGAAAGTTTTCGAACCAGTTACTCTATGGTAATGGGTTACCAGCGTCATAGAGCACTCTTTTCAGTTTCTATCAAGGCACGGTGACAGGATCACGCTTTGTAGAGAGAGAGAGAGAACTTTTATTTGTCCAACAGAAGGACTATCCTGTGCTTCGGGGGTTAGATCTCGAAGGTTGGGACAGTCGCCTTAGTTGCAGGCCGGTAGTTCTTGGACCCCGGCGGCATCTTCGGCCAGTCGAACGATTTCTTGTTGGGCTCTTGGGTCCGAGCTTCGCAGAAGGGTCTCCCAGGCTTCTTTTGTTCTTATGTTTTTAGCCCTGCCTGGATCCTTTTATTTCATGACGAGCATCTGTCTTACTTCCGGCCACATATGGTTGACCAGAACTGGGTTTGGCTACGTGTTTGTCTGGAGCTTTCTCCACGCTATTGCTTCTTCTTTTCCTAGCTGCTGGGGGTCTGGTGGTGGTAGGACCCTCCTGCTTAGTCTATAGTGCTGTGTTATTTCGCTATAGTTTGTCGGATCCTCTTGTTTGTCTTGCTCCGGTGGCACTCCTCCAGCCTGGTGTGTGAGTTCTCGGGCTAGTTTGTGTGCTGCCTCGTTTCCGGGCACACCTGCATGAGCTGGTGTTCAAACAAGGTTGACCTCTCTTTCTATGGGCTTTTGACCGAGGATTCTACCTGCGGCCGTCGCTATGACTCCTGCAGTGTAGCTCCTGATTACTCTCTTGCTGTCACTGACTATATGTATATTGCCTCGGTCTCAGCAAGGGCCAGTGCTATTGCAGCCTCTGTATCGATCTTGTTTTTATGGACATTGCTGTCACTTTTTCCCATTTGCCATTGACTACGACTGCATTCATTTTTCCTTTGCCGCAGTATGCGGCGTCTATGTATGCAATTCTCTCTGGATTGTCGTCCTCGAATCTCCGTGTGTGTGTTTCTGCCCTCTTCTCTCGTCTTTCCTTATTATAGTCTGGGTGCATGCTCTCTGGTGTAGGGGGGTATGGATCCGTTTCTGGTTGAATAAACCAGTCGCAGTCCGGGCGAAAAACCTCCAACTTTGGTGAATTCATCACCATCACCATTCACCATCACCATCACCATTGCTGACTAGTGCTGTGACCTCACAACAATGTAGTTGCCTTGCTGTATCTGCATCACTTGTTTTTGGTGCAGTTTATGCAGTGTTGTGCACTCAGGTTTAGCATGGGGTGTGATCATGGAAGCTTGGAAGGAGCCTTGTTTCAGTACCGAGATCTTGATAATAGCTTGTGAGCTGCATCATTTCTTCTGTGATAGTAGGCAACCTGGCTTTAAAGACATGCAGTGTGGCGTTAAAGGACTTCCACTGGTGCCTTCCTTTTCAACTTTTTTTGCTCTTGTTTTCAGTCCACTTTAGCTAGGACCATGACTGTGGGTGTTTTACCGTAGCGTTTCAGCACCAAACACTTGCAAGGGCTTGTGAGGCCATGTATTGTTCCGTGATAATGGTCAAACAAACCAACATTCCAAGCAGTTGACTCTTCATCGCTCCATTCTCCACTGTGGCTGCTGTGCTCATAAGTGGTAGAAGGCAGCCTTGATGCAGTGTCATGCGAGAATGAGTGACTGCTCAAACTGGCTCACAGTTAACCGGAGCTGTTTTGTCACTGGCATGTTCCTGCCTGGCGCTGGTGATGTGACGGAGGGGGCAGCTGTGACAAGCAGGCCTAAGAATGGCGCCTAGTCTGTGTAGTTGCTTTGAAAAACAAGGGGATTTGCAGACCGCGTTTCCAATGATGATGGTGATAAGACCGTGTAGTTGCTTGAAGAAAGTTCTGTTGCATTTGTGCTTATTATTTTTAACACTTTCAATAGCAATTTATTTTGAGCTCTTCAGTTTGATTTACAAAGAACAGAAAGCTTTGTAAAGATATCTGTGTTTTACAAAAGCGTGAATGTGAGTGGTAAAGAGCACATGCAAATGTAATATATCTCAAAATAGTGCTCTGCTGTAGTCTCAAGGTCCTGTCTAGCAGCCATGTGGCACTTTTTTTTTTGGCGCGAAAATTTGGTTTGTTAATAAATGTGTGAGGTGTGCAGTTAGGAACATTATGTTTGCTTTGTAATGTTATGTGCTGTTATACTGTATAGCAGTTATCACCTCAGTATTAGAGGTTTAGTCTTAATTTAAGGAAACACATGTGTGACTTATGTATACTTTGTTCATTCAAGAGCTGACATGTGGGTTTGGATCCCACTGGTAGCTTGTGGTTGTTTTTTTCTTCTATTCTAATCAGTTATCTTTCAGCCATAAAATGATTACACTACTAATCTTTCTGATTGATCAGCACCACAAATTAAAAAATAGAAACATTCCCCTATGCTTTCCTTGGGGTCTCTGACTGTTGGCTTCCTTAATACATGCCTCTTGCTTGAAGACTGTTATGAGAAGACCTTAGTAATTATGATCACTGATAAGCCAGTGATAGTTATAGCCTTATAGACTTCAACAGCATTTCTTTTATTAATTTGGGCTTACATTTGTGGCGTATTGAAATCAATTTTTTTTTTGTTCTGAAAGAAAGCACATATTACTTATACAGAATATGTTAATGCAACAAATGTGAATTTGCATGACTTTGCCTGGAACTTGCATGACTTTGCATGCTCTGCAGCTTGTAACTGTTGAGCTACTGCCATAACAGTTCATAACAGCAAAATATAGTGAAAAATATCTGGAGGTATAAATTTGAACTGGCTTTGCTCTTTTACTGTGATTAGATAAATGACTGAAATCACTTGCGTTTGCATTAGTGGAATGTTTATTGAATTCAAAGACGACAGGTTTTTGTGTACTAGTGAATTACTGTGCTTTTGCTAATATTACCTCTTTTGACATTGCAGCACAAAGCAGTGGTGTATCTTCAATAGACCCTGATGTGCCACTGGTGGTCTACAAAGTCATTGCTGGATTTGACCGAAATTTCCTTCTTTGCCATGAAAATAAGGTAATGATTTAGCTGCCTTACTTAATTTTCAGAGATTAATATTATTTTGTTATTCTGTCCGTAACTTGATATACCAATATTACAACATCCTAAAGATTATACAGCAGGCAGCTCCTGCTGGCAACACGGCTGCAAGAAGCAGTAGCACAAAATAAAATTGCCTGTCTCTCTTGGTGTCAAGGGCATTATTAAATGAGAATGGCTTAGTTATGTATGACGACATCGTTATTCTCTGCACTCAAGTTTGTTAGGCACTCAACACTGCCGTTTTTAGACCCTTGTGTTTCTTGCCAAGTAATTTTACCTCTTATGTTTATGCCATTGGGCTCCCTGAGAAGTGTATGTTTGGAGTTGTCATTTTTATATAAAAAATTCGTATTTTAAGGCAATGGTATTTATGGAGTGTTTTCTGCACTATGGACAGATCTTGTAAGTGAAAGGAACTGTTGTATTTGAATGCAAGGAAAGTACAGGAGATTGTTGTTGTAATTACTTTTTAATGTTGTGTTGATTAAAGGAGAAAATTAATTAAGTACTCATTTAAGATAGGGGATAATTTTGAAAAAAGTAGAAGAAAAGACAACCGCATGCTGCTGGTGCAAGCAGAAGTACTACCTCTGGAAGTCTTCTATGCTAAGGCAGATGTGGTGCCTTCCTTTCTCAGGGGTATTTATGTCACGTGTGGCTTAACATTAAGAGCATTCACCCAGTCATACAGTGGTACGTCCTGTTATACCATAAGTACTTGTGAACGTGGCCAAGCTGGAAAGGGGAAGCAAGCTGTGTGAGTACCCTTTCATGCTACCCGGCACATCTAGAACATTCCAAGTGGAACTTGCAGTATAAAAGGATGTACTACGATATTCACTGCTATGATTGAGCTTGGCATTGGCAAGCAATATCAGGATCTGGCTACACTTGACATACAAAGCTATGAAAGTAAAAGGTGAGACAGCCACCACCATAGCGTGGTTGTAGAGCACCGTATGCAGTATGCAGAGGGCATGGGTTTAACTCCCACCAGCAGCATGTGGCTGTTTGTTACTTTCAGTTATACTAACTCTCTTATCTTAAATAATTATTTGATCAGTTGCCTTCTCAACACAGCATTTAAAAAATAACATTCCTCTTGTGCTTTTCTTGGTTTTGAAGACCGTTGCCTTTTGTTATTCTTATATCCTAGCGAGCCCCCTCGTTTTGTAGATTTGTAGTTATGATTGCTTCGCTTGGTTAACCTTTTTATACCCCGTGGTACATGTCCGCACAGGGGGATGTTTTTGTGGGAGCGGTGGCCGGCCTAACTTACAGTCGTCACATAATTGCAAACATATGTCATATTTGACTGACTTCTGTTACACTTTAATGAATTCCATTGGATGGCATATGTCTGCCCTGACACTCCTCACAATTTTAGTATTTTTTTTTTTTTGCAAAAAATTGGAGGATAAATGTTTAGCTTAGTGTTGTCAAAGATTAAGACGACTACAGGAGGTTGGTATAAACTCTACTAGGAAGACAGATTTCATTCTGTGGCTGGCGGACAGCACTAAGAGCCGGAGCCTGCTTAGGTTTCTGGATAAAAATCGTCTCAACGATTTTTTATAGTACATTGACGCCCCGTCTTATGCCACATGGCAAGTCCTTGAAATAAAAGCAAAAAAAAAGATTCGCTGCAACTAGTGGCGGCATTAGTGAAATCATTAGTTTATTTGCAAATTATAAAAATACAGGGCATTTTTGTTTAACATTTACAGATTTTTATTTTAAGAACTGTGAGAGAGACTTCGCTGTGGTATGTGAAGATGGATTTACAGCAAGGTGGACATTATGCACGTAATAGAGCTCAATAATGAGATGATTAATTAACAAATTAACTAAGAAGCTTTTTTATTTTTGATTTGAGGGGGCAAGATTATGTTGCAAAATTGAAGGCTGTCAACTTGGAGATGAGCCCACTTTTTAAATTTTCTTAATTGTGAATGTGATTCGAAATATTGAACACCAAATGTATGCATTTGAAAGCCAGCGTTGGCTTTCCTACAATGCATATTCATAAAATGGCGCCACTCGCATTTTTCGCCCATCAAATGCAGACTCCGTTTGTGTATTTGATGATGTTGAGAAGTTTACATTTCAGCAACGATTCCATGCACAGCAATGCCATTTCATTAATATGCTATGCGGAAAAGCCAACTCTTCAAGATATCAAATGCATATTTGATATGCGATATTTTGGACCATATTGACGATTAAGAAAATTTAAAACTGGCCTCACTTTCGATGTTGACAGCCGTCTGTTTCACAATATAACCTTGCCCCTGAAAATCAAAAATAAAAAGTTATTACCCTGCAAAGTTGCCCCTTGCGTTACAACTGTGGTCGCTTTACATTCAGGTAAATATGGTAGTCAGTAGCAAAACTTTGTGAAATGTGTGCAGATGTTAATAAGCAGGCTTGTTTTTTTTTGTTGTTGTAGTAGTAGTTTAGTTCATCTGAGTGGGAAACCTCTGGCAGAAATTTCAGTATTGGGAAGTATGATTTGGCATTGCGATAAGCTGGGGTTGATGTAACGTGAATTTACTGTGCAGGCCGATGCTCCTCGTCCTGTGGACCAGCGTTTCCATTTGAAGGAAACTCAGATATTGTGCCTGGACAATGACATTCTGGAACAGCTGCCATTCCTTTTAGCCACAGAGCAGGTGCCTCAGGAGCTGCTTGCGTGAGTGCTTCTCACTTCCATCCTCTGGACTGGCATAATTTAATGTTTCATTTTGAACAACAGCAGCTGTTCTGTGTGAGAGCCTAGAATTGTTTTTCACAACTTAGAGCATGGAATTATCGTTTGCCGGAAGTAGTCATGATTGTGGTCCTTAATAATATATCACATACTGTAAGGCAGTGCCTTTTTCTGTGATTTTTCAGGCCGGTCAGTAGGAATCTTGGGCTGACAGAAAGACCCTTTGTACTTAGGTTTGCACGAATAATGATTTTTTTGGTTCGAAGCAAGTTGTAATTTTATTTTAATAATTTTGAAGTGAATATTTAGAACATTTTTGGCACACAATGCCATTACACGAAAAAAAAAGGGTGCACTGAAGCTTTGTTGCACTCGTTCAAGCTTTGTCCACCTTTTGTAAAAATGGCTGTGCAAAATTGAGGGAGTCACCTTTCACGCAGAGCCGGCCTATTTGTGGAGTCTGTGTAGGTTCCGCCAAGCTGCAGGTATTGCGCGCCTCATGCTGGTCATAAGTAACCGTCATTAGTAACCTATGCCAAGCGTCCATACATATTGTGCTAGCGCACCTATGTTGCATTTAGTTTAATGAAGTAAATCGTAGGTTAATTTTTTCGTCTTTGATCTTGAATATTTCAAAGTGCCATTTTTTTGTTACATTGAACCAATTATTTAAAAAAAAAAAGACAAGAAAAAAAGCTGATCCTTTCTCCAGCAAGAATCAGCATAGAGATCAAGAACTAGCAAACTAGCATGGTAGCCATCTATGCTGTAGGTCTTTTTCTTGGAGGGTCTTATTCTAAGAAAACCCACACACAAAAAAATTACTTTTCAGAAAAAGATTGTAAGACCGTAAATATTCATTATAAAAGAAAAATTCTAGTTCAGTCTAAAAAGAGAGGGAATAGAAAATAAAATAAAACAAACCCAAATGAGCTAGGCAGTGCAGTTGCTGAGAAAATGGGTCTTAAATATACCTTAAAACGCATGGGAAGTATGGGGCCTACCCTGTGTCCTTAAGTTAGCTATGCATGCCCGGCTTCCTCGAAAACAGACGCATTTGCATCCATAGACACACACGTATCTTGGAATCATGTGGGTAGTGTGGATCATCAGAATTCCTGAATTAACAGGTGGTGTATCCATGAGCTTTTACTGTATAAAACATTTTCATCAGTTGTACAACAGCAGGATTGCATTTTTTTATAACGAATCCTATGCACGTTGTGTATTTAGCTAAAAATAGCTGTTCTGTGTATTTGCAGCTATTTGGAGACGGTTTTTGCATCCTGTGCCTGTCTTAATGCATCATATTTGAAAGAGGACGATGGACACTTCAACTGTAGTGAGCTCAACCCTGGTGTTGACTTGGAAGCAGCTCGCCATGGCTTCCAATGCATCCATGATGCCAAGAATCCCTCTGTAGCAGAAGTGGTAAGCAACTTTTGGAATTGAAGTGCACTTCACCCAGAGCTTCGTTAATCCTGCTGATGCACTCAGCGACTCTGTTCAACCTGAAATGTTTTATGAGTCATTTAATGTAGATATAGTGAACAAAGCAGTAGACTGTTTTTCTTTTGAGCCTTTTTTGTATTATCACGAAAATGAGACAACACACACTATTCAGACGTAGTGTCACAGATGAGCTAACCTTAAACGATGGAACAACGACCAAAAACTGCTGGTGGCTGTGTGAAATCATGTCAGCATGAACCACCAATGAGATAGACACCAGGACAAAAGTGCTGCCTGCATCTCATTTAGAGTGGAATGGCCCTGCACTGATAACAGTTTGAGAGGATACATTTGGGAAGCTTCAGTGACAGAAGCCAAAACACAATGAAAAGTTTTGCAAAAGCAGAAAGTGCTCAGTGCTAGATTGTGCTTATGATACATGGTGCTTATGATACATGGTGCAAGAAAGGCATGTCCTTGGTCGCTGGTTTGATCCCGGCCTCGGTGGCTGTATTGTGATTTAGACAAATATAGCCGCCGCGGCCGGGATCGAACCCTCTACCATGGAGGCGAAATACATAAATGCCCGTGTGCTGTGTGATGACAGTGCATGGTAAAGAACTCCAGGTGGTCTAAATTAATGTGGAGCCCTTCACTATGGTGTCCCTCATGAGCCAAGTGTCGCTTCAGAACATTAAAACCCACAATTTACAATTTTTATTTTTGTTGGATGGCACACTATGAAGGCTGTTGGGGTGAAATGCATTGTTTCGTGAATTTTTGTTGAGAACATTGAAACATTTTATTGCCTCAGGAATCTTGTTATTGCTGAGTTTTGTATGGTTGAGCTCAACTAGAACAGAACTAAATGTGTTTGCGAGTGATTTTATTTCAATAGAGTAGTGCATTATCTGTATGACTCATCAACATGAACTGCTTGAAGCATTAGTCAGAATTTAGTGGCATCACAATAGCAGTTGCTAGATAATAAGAGAGCCTCTTGATAGTCTGAAGAAGTACTTGTCGGTACTGTCGTTTAGAAAGGAATGTATGGCTGTTACATTTTATTTCTGCTTGCCTAATTAAGAAAAAAATCACCTTATATACAGGGTGTTTCACGTAACTTGAACCAAGGATTTAAAAAAAACGGTAAACCGCAGCCCGCTGAAGCCAACGATACATTGCTCGCCATCATGTAGCGCTCCTCAGAATATTTTTCTTGTTGTGCTTAATTAGTTAATTAACTAAGATGAATTATGCAAATTTTCAAATATTTATTTTAGTGCCAAGACTGATACGTTACGTTGTAGAGCAGGTTTATTAACAACCGATCCAGTTTATTGTAGCATCGTATCTCCTACGAGGTCCTTTTTTCCGGCATCTAAAGAAAGCCCGCGAAATATGAAAAAGTACCACGTGACTACGCTCGTGCGCTACCAAATTGCAGCGCTCTCAATGGCGCTTCGAGCAAACGGAGCGTGCCCGCTGCCCGCCACTCTTAGCAGCGGCTTGAGAGTACGTCAGCACTTTCCACAGCGGCGTGGCGGCCATTCACTTCGCCACGGTCAGCGGGCACGCTCAGTTTGCTCGAAGCGCTGTTGAGAGCGCTGCAATTTGGTAACGCACGAGAGTAGTCACGTGGTATTTTTTCATATGTCACGGGCTTTCTTTCGGTGCCGGAAAAAAGGACCCCGTAGAAGGTATGATGCTACAATACAAGCATTGACACTGGGGCTTTTCATGGTGCGATTTTGGTTTTGTGTCTGATTGTAACATGGGCACCATTTCGAGGCTCAGTTTTCATGGAAATAAAAAGGGGGCTGTTAGAATCGAGCACGGTATTTTCGTGGTTCTAAGCACCCGCCCCCCTTTTCGTAAAAAAAAGATTAGGAAAAAAGTTTGTATGCGAATCTAAGCCCCCCTTTTTTTGTGAGGAAGAGTGCTGAGCCAAGCCAAGTATGCTTATAATGCTATCGGCATATTGCCAAGTGGGCTTGGTATCCAAGGCCCTTCATGTGACAGAGGTGGAAAATGAAAAAAAAAAAAAAGAGTTGAAAAAAAAAAAACACTGCTGAAGAAAACCTAATAGACCTCTCCGGGCCTACGTCATCAGCGGACGTGTTTCTGGTCCGATGGGCAAAACATGCGCCTTACCGAGAAGGTTCACACCGGGAGAAGAAAGGCTGCGAGGCGTTTTGAATCGGGGAACAAAGGTGGTGGGGGTGCGCTCGGCACCAGAAAAACTGGTTCAGAACCGAAAGTCGGCGATTTTGCCCATTGGGGCCCACCTTTTTGACGTCACACTGTTTACATCGGGGAGAGGTCTATTGCAAGTATGATTGGTTGAAATCTTGATTTTATTTATTATTTTTTTTCTTAGAGATTCTCATTCCCCGGAGGAAATGCAGTGGCTCCTGCACAGTGCAAAACCTGGTTAGGAAACCAGTACTGCAGCTGTGCTGAAAAGAAAGGCGAATATTGCTGTACACGTATGCGTGACAGGCTGTTCTGCAGAAGAGTTAAATTAAGGAACGTGTGAGATGTGCAAGTCTCCTGACTAACAGAATTAGTGTACCTTTCTCGGTTGCTCAGTGCTGAAAACCACCATCAGAAAACCGTTGCCGTGTAGTCAGTACACAGTGCAAATGTGCAGTACTCTCTAAACGTAGCAGAGTAAGTGCTTATCTGCATACAGTTTCATTGACCAGGATAATAGGGGATTTATGTTGGAAACATTGGGCAAGAACAAAAAAAAATGGCATACAAGGGAACATGAACAATAATGAAGTGCGTAAGAAATTGAACTAATGTTATTGTTGAAAGAAAAAGATCCACACATGGAAAAAAGTGGATTACAACTGGGAATTGAGTTGTTGCAGGGCAGTACAGACTCATGCAAGCACCTGCTGCCCATGCTACTTTTTGTGCTTTCTTTTGGTGGCAGACTGCACCTGCTGATTGGGTGCGAGTGCCTTAGCTGTGGTTTGTCCCGATGCAGGTGGCTGCATGCCTTGAGGAGATGGTCAAGGGCCTAGCCACAGGTCCCTCGGACATTGAGGCAATGCGCATCCTGTTGCTGCTGCCACTCTGCCACTTCTTTAGAGACCCAAGTCGCTACCTGGAAACTCTGCTGGGCAAATACTGCCTCTGCGTCTCCCGCCTTGGCGCACGTGCTGCTGAAGTCCTTGGTAAGAGCTGTCATTTTCTTTTGTGGCTCTCCCCCGTGGGCAGATTAAATAGAGGGAACAGTCCCCCCGCACTAGCATTAATTAAATTTTCCATTGCACCCTTCTTTTTTTTTCTGTGTGAACTGTTCAGAAATTGCACTGTGTGAATAGGACTGCCTTCCCTAACTACCTCCTCCGTGCATTACATATTAGACTAAATGTCGTGGCAGACCGCTAAAAAAAAAAAAATGGGAACTGACACATGCTTACATAAAAGACTTCTTTTGCTTCTGGACAAAATGTTTGCTAGCAGGATTTTCAATTATATCACTATTTAAAGGTCCTCAGAAAGGGGCTCTCAATAAAGTTGCAGCATATTTGGGATGATAAGGGCACTGCTTCACAAATATCCTCCAGCAAGAATTTTTTTTAATGCGTTTTGTGAAAGATGAGTTATATGCAGTCAAAATTAGAACTTCCGCGTCTTCACGCCTTTCCCTCTCCTCTCGTCAATTTCCGCACGCCAAAACATTGGCGCTCCACCGCCGGCCCCACCCACTCAGCCCCTCCCCTACCTCCACCGGCTGCGGTGCACGCACAGAGTGGCTGCAGCTGTGGTAGCGCATGACGTCTGAAAGAATTTGGCGTGGTGAACCAGTGATAACCCCCGGCCGCTGACGTCACTTGCACAGCGGGACGTCATATGCCAGGTTTCGCACGAAAGCCCAGCACTGCACGTCGCTGTGAGGTGCGAAGGCGGGAAATTTTAAAAATGTTTTGTGAATTTCCCACTCGCTTTTCTGGTCTCGTACGCGCCATGGACTCTCATTGGCCTGTACTCTACATAGTGCAAGCATTTTAAAGCCAAGCTCAAACACCCTTCTCTGTGGCCCTTTAATAGCTGGACCTTCAGATAGTGCCAGTCATGTGTCATTCATGTATTACACTTTGTTTCTTATTTTGTGTGACACGGTACAGGTTGCGTACTGTTATGCTGTCTAAACAAGCAGACAAGCAGAATCTTGGTGATATGAATATGGATGATACAAATTTTGTGATGATGCGAATTCATAAAATTCCCCAAGCATAGTGCATTGTGCGCAATTTGCGGAATTCCAGATGTTCCGAACTCTATCCCATGCCACAACGGATGATACGAACGCGTGAGCGGCTACCGCACCCTCGAGCACAAAGCACGGCTTGCACATTGCCGATGTCACAATCGCCAGTCACTCTGTATGCATCGTGAGTAGCAAGCTGTGGCTGCATGGCCGTGAATAATTCCCGTCAGCCGTAAAAAGATCTCTGTGAATGCATTTTTTGTGCTTCTGCATACGAATTTTGTTCATTTGGATGCTACGCATTTTTTCGCGACCCCGTGGGATTCATATCACTGAGATTCTGCTGTACATTTCTGTGCATGTCATGTTTATATTTTTTTTTTGTATGGTGCTGAGTCAGTCTAGGTTTATTTATTGCTGTTGAGAAAACCATGCTCTATTTTGAAAAAGGACAACATTTGCCTGATCTTTTTCTGAAATTTTGTTTCATACTGAACAGATATTCGATATTTGAGGGCATTTTTTTTCCAGTTAAACCTCGATTTAATGAAGTCGGTAAAATTGGCAGTTTAATTTGTAATACTGAAATTCCTCTATATCGAAATTAGGCTCTTAGCACACTAAGAATCCACCAAAAATGTGCTGTAAATAGCCCATGGGAATAACCTTTATTTGTGATTAAAGTGGTCCTTTACTTCTGCCCTCGCTTCGCCAGCTGCAATGGTATACGCGCATCTTGCTTATGTTGCGAGCTCTTGAGCCGCCTCAGCAGTGTCTCTTGCACCAACCACCTCTTGGGTGACAGGAACGATGCACCCATTTTGAGTTTTGGTTTTGCTGTGATTATTTTCTCGTAAGTGCCCTGAGCCTACGGCCGACACAACGGCGTGTTCTGCCGGTGCCACCGCTGCGATCTCGTGGCCGTCGGTGGTGGCCTCGCGGTGGGCCACGCCGTCTACACCCCCCCCCCCCCCCCCCCCTTCCCTTACTCTCCTTTCTTTCTCCATATTGGTGAGAGCAATAAGAGCGTGCTCCAATCACCAACCAATGAAATGAAAACAGGCCCGCCTCGCTTTTCATGTTTTTTGTCATGCAGGCGATTGTGTGTCTTTCTGCACATACACGCATCATCTGATTAAGGAGCGAGAGAGCGACGGGCTTCACAGCTTTTGGGTGTGCCAACAGCACTGACCTTTCCAGTCCTTGTACCAAGCTTTGAGCATCTGTAAACACAATAACCATTGCGCACTGCCTTTGAGGACAGGCAGGGAGTCATATTCGGCACCAATTTTGGGTGAGATATCAAGAGCCGGGGGTGGCCTGACAGGCTGACCAGGCTGTGCAGACGCTCGTGCCAGCCTCGCCCGTACTACCTCACATGGCATGACTAGTGGCGCACTCGCCACGATGATCGTCGTCGTATTTGCGTCTGCCTGTGCGCTGTGTATTGAAAGCCAGCCAATGCACATATTACTTACATGCTCTGCTCCACTTGTGCCAGTGATGTAATTTTTCCTTGGGTTCGTTTCCAGCCAGCAATTAAATTTCATTACATTGAAAGTGCGGCAAAGTCTACGTCGTTAAACTGATGCTAAAAATACATGGTGTTCTATGGATGCGAAGTTATGAAAACTGGAATACTTTGCTACATTGAAGTTTGTTACATTGAAGTTCGTTACGTCGAGGTTTAACTGTATTCGTATTTGATTTGTATTTGCAAATATCAATATTTGCACGCCACTAGGAACTGTGCTTGAAGCCTTCTGCGGCACCTTGCTTAGTGGTTCGTGGAGTGACCACTGAGGACACTGTGCTCATATTTCCTCTCTGCTGCGTCGGGACATGCTCGCTGTCTTTGTTTCTCCCTCTCCATTCCTTTTTGCTCAGTGGTCCGTATCACAGCTGTGCGGGGCGTTACAGTTCTGAGTGGGTAAAAGTTCCGAAAGTGTAGGCCACATAGCCATTGCTGCAAAATTGTTTCATTCTAATCTTGTAGTACCACATATTGCAGCGGTAACATAGAGGCAGCTAAGAGTAGATTGGTTGAAACTGATTGACCTGTCGTACTGAAAATGGTCTTTTCAACATTTTGCTCTTTCTCCAGGTAAATGGTGGTCCCTTTTGACTCAAGCCCAGTTTGAAGACCTCTTGGCGGTGAGAACTATTTTAATGTTCTGTAGTCTTCTTTTCTGCTTGGTTTGTTAAGTTTTCTTTTAACACCATGAACCAATCGCCAACTAATATTACTTGAAAAAGGGACACTGGTGAAATTGTATACAGAGGCAGCACCTTGTGTTATGGAATGTAAGCCTCTTGTGCTGCGCTTAAGTGTGCGAGTAATAGCAAAGCAAACCTCTGTGTACGTTAAGCTTTGTCTGGCTTGTGTAAAAGCTGTTCAGTGCTTTGTGATTAATGATTGCATTACAAAAGTGGGAAAGGTGGGTGGCCCAGCCATCAAATGCTGCCTTGCATTGTTGACTGATCTGCGACACTATAACAGTGTGCCACAACACAGTTTCCACTCCTGTATATAGCCTGAAGAAATTGGATTTGAAGTGTGTTGAAAAGTAATTTCATAAGAAAGCTTGTATACACTGGGTAAATGACAGGGTGGAGGATGGTGCGATTCAAAGACAGTACAGTAAGACCTCGATAATTCGATATCGGTTAATTTGAAGTCCCAAGTAATTATAGAATTTCTCTGGCCTCACATTTTTTTCATGTAAATTTTATCCTATAATTCAAGCAGGCTGTTTGTACTGACTCGGTTAACAGTGCTGCTTCATGCCATGACTGAAAATTCTCTTAATCAGACTCAAAATTTCCTATTTTAGGCCCTTTTTTCCTGTGGCTACTTGAAAACCTCATCAGTTTAGAAAAGAAAGACAATTTCAGTTCTTCAAATTCCTTGAAACTCCATAAAAGTTCTTTTACCAAATTTTACCTCTCAAATTCTCTGTAACAGGGAAAATTCCCCAAATGAAACATCACTCTCGGTTGATTCAAAGGCTTGGAGTGACGTGCAGGAATGACAGAGTTCTCAGCAAACTCAGGGATGCCTGAGTGTGACTTAAAATGCAACAGGTTTATAAATGTCGCGTGGGCCTGCATTAAGCAGCACTGTGCTCAGACTCGGTGCTTCATGCACCATTGTGCGGAAAGTGGCGACAGTCTGATTTAGTGCATTGCATGGCACGGTGACATCACGCTGGCCAATGCAAATGTAGCTGGAAGGTTACCACAGTCATTTTGGCCAAACAGGGCTAGTAAATTTTTTCCCTGGTGTGAAGGTCACTTACTGTCCCAAAAAATGACTGTGCAGCATAAAGGAAGAAAGCGGCTGCCTAAGCTTGCTCAGCATCCTTGTGAAAATAAACTGTTTTAGAGCACTTTAATCCAAGTAGGTTTAAGCCTGAATTCGTCATCTTCACATCACATCACATCAGAGTGTTCTTATTACCGTTCGTTTTTTAGTAGGAATTTTCTTTTTTATTCTTATTGTTAAGGGAAAATAAAGCTTGTGTACGTAGTCTTGTGAACAAATTAATGATGACAACAGCTGATTGTGATTTGTTGCCAGTGCAATGTTAGGTCGATCTTCTCTCATTGATTTTGTTACATTAATGCCTGAAGCATATGTATAGTCGATCCCAGATGTATTGAACTCGGTTATGTGGAATTATTGTTTATATCGAATAGTCAAAACGTGCCCCTGAAAATCCCATGCAAAAGTATAATATTACTGTTCGCATTTATCGAACTCCTCAGCAGTACATTGGCTATATCGAAACTGTGCATCGTGCTCCTGCTAGTAGCGCGTCTCCTAATGGCTCTCCGCGATCATGTTGGCAGCACAGCCTTGGACAGCTGCTGGCTTACGCCGGCTCTGCATGGTCTACTTTGCTGCTGAAGGCAGTGAAGAAATTAACAGTACCTTAATTTTAGTGAGATATTGTATTTATAGTGTACCAATAGCAGGATTAGATCTGCTATGTTAGATGATGGCTAGTTTCAAAGAACCATCCAATGCATGACATTGCTGCAGAAGTGTGCCGATAGAATGGGTGCAACGTATTGATGCTTCTAAGTTATACGTAGGCTAATCTATTGCCATGTTTTATATAGTATTGAATTATCTGCCTATACATCATCTAACTTTTTCCCGATCCCCTTTGAGTTCGATATATCCAGGATCTGCTCTCTGCGCATGTTGTGAGCAGGTACACTGAAGTAAATAGCACTTGGTATTGTCCGAGCAGTCTAATGTCCCAGCAGAGAACTACAATGCTTGCCATTCAGTGCGCAGTCAGAAAACGTCACCACAATGCAAATCACATCATTGGAGTGTTTGTGTGCTGTCTGCTAAAAGTGCTAGGAGCTGTGGAAGGAAACTCCTTGTTGGTAGTGTGGTAAATCTGTGCAGCGAATGTGCAAATCCATTAGTGCATAAATGAGTGGTGCTTTTTGCTGACTTTCTGCCATATTCGTTTCATAGAAAGGTCAAGCAAAGAGAGTCATGAAGAGAATAGGACATGTAGCAAAAAGAAATGGGCTCTTAATGAGGATTAGCCTGCTGCTGCTGAGTTCACTTTCATGCGTTCTTGCTTCATTATTCATCCCAGAGAACTGCACAGGGACGCACAAGACTGTGAAGAAGCAGTCTAGCCCGGTTATAGCGAAGCAACTTACAGCAAAATAGTGGTTATAATGAAGGGATTTCAATTTCTCGTTCTTATTTTGCATTTTCAGTGTAATTTTGGTTTGGTTTTAACAAAGTCAATAGAAACGTGTCAGCGGATATAGCAAAGAGATTTCATGCCAACCCAAAAATAATCTTTCAATCGGAATGTTCTTATGCCTTTAAAGCAATTTTTTGGGCGAAAGTAAGGGCAGAATTTGGCAGGTGGCAACCTTCGCAGAGGCGTCTGCTCTCCCACGAAACGAAAGGTGGTTTTACTGCATCGCTTGGCTCAACCCCCTAGCGGCGCACCATCCCGCTTGGAAGAAAAAAAAAGTAAAAAAAAAAAAGAAAAAGAAAAGAGGCAGGTCGTTGGTGACGTCACGGAGGGTGACTGACTGGGCCAATCGCGGTTCTTGAATTTCTTTTCAGTGGGTTCTCAGCGCTCGAAGCTGGGATCGGAGAGCTGTGCATGTTGGAAGTGCTCCTTTGCGCCGCTTTCGTGGTCTTTGTGTGCACTTTTACTTGCCTTCCTGCCCTGTTCCTCTTCTTTCCTATTCCATGACCGCTGACTTCTCTGGTTAAGGCAACGGGCCTACTGAATTCTCGCCTTTGTCTTGACCGACTCGATTTGTCTGTCTATGTTGAGTCTCGCGAGCCCCGGCTCTTCGACGGGGAAGAGAAAGGTTTTGTCTTTGAAGATGAATGCGCTGAAACGTCAAGAAGAGCGGGTACCGAAAGAGGATCTAGTGCGCCACGTATGGCGACGTAGAAGCCACGCTTTACAAGTGGTTCACGGCTATGCGATCAAAGAACAACCCGCACAGTGGACCCATTATGCTGGTGAAGGCCAAGTACTTGGGAAGGCCAAGTACCTGGCCAGAAGCTGCATGGTTGACATAGCTGCAACAGCTGATGGTGCCGCCTCCTTGGAGCAGCTCTGGGATTCCACTAGCGGGTTGTACCTTGTGCCTTCGGGTCTGAGCCACATGGAATTTGTTTTCGCCGACGAAGACCTTGTTGCTACAAGGACTTGACGACTGACGAAGTTGCCAGGGGCATCAGGGACGGGACCACGGTGGACAGTGCCTTCGACAGCGATTGTGATGACGCTGGTTCTGCCCCTAAGCCAGTGACCTCTGCAGCGGCCATCGCAGCAGTTGAGACTCTTTGCATGTTCCTCGGGAGTTCAGAGGTCACTTCAGTTCGCAGTTGGACTGCATGGAGGCCGCGATGCTGAAGTCTGCACTCGCAAAATGTGTTAAGGGAACGCTGGACCAGTTCTTCCAGCGGCAATAAATCAATTCAGCGATATTTGTGTTTTTTGTTTATACAGTAGAACCCCGCTGTTACGTTCCTCACTGGTGCGTTTTCCCGGCTGTTACGTCGTTTTCTTCGGGTCCCGGCATAGCTTCCATAGGATCCAATGTATTGGGAACCCCGCTGTTACGTCGTACCCGAGGAAACGATCCCACATGATACGTCACAACCGGGCTCCCCGAACCCGCCCGGACAATGCGCGCCAACCGCCATTTTGATTTTTGACGAGTCTTGGCCAGGCTTGGCTACGGAACTGGCTGCGAGAAGCCGCAGGCGAGTTGGAGAGGCCGCCACTAGATGGCTATCTGCCTCGCGAACGCCGAATGCCGCGATCTTTATCGTGGAAGGTGGTGACGAGGAGGCGCGGCTGCGGTCGCTTATCTGTTTTTCTCAGCCAGGGTCCGCTTCGGCGGACGCAGTTGTTGCGACGCGCGTCTTTTCTTTTCTTTCACTCTTTCTTTTTATCTTTTAACTCTCCTCTATCTGCACTTGGCAGCGGTGGTGGCTCGGCTGGAGCCAGTAGGCAGGCCCGTGCAATTTCCTTTTCATCCTTCTCTCAGTCGCAACAACATCTTTATCGTGCTTTGATGGCGTGATAGCGTTGCGTAAGCGGAAGGCACTTCCCCTTGAGGAAAAGCTGGACGTACTAAACGCAGTCGACAGGCAGTCAGGGCGGCCTACGCGGAGCAGCGCGGCGAGCAGCCTATGAACATTTCAGTGCTTGACGCTGTGCACAACGTCGCTTCAGCATGGACTGCAGTGAGTGCGTGAACTGCACAGCACTGCTGCATGCGGTATGGCCGCACCGCAAAGCAACGCTGACAGCAATGCGGCCTTTGCTATTGAGAAACGCGTTGTTCTTTCCAGCGAGCGAAAGAAACTGCAATCCACCATTCTCGATTTTTTAAAGTCCTAGGGTCAATTTGCGGAAATAAATTGTTTCAAGTCAAAGCTGCACTGTTTTCATTAATTTTCGGTGCTTTCCTCACTGTTGCGTTTTCCCGGCTGTTACGTTATTTTTTCCCGGTCCGGTGAAAAACATATGAACGGGGTTCTACTGTAGTCCAGATATAGCAAAATAGTGGATATAGCGAATCGATTTCCGATTCCGCAGACTTCGCTGTAACCGGGCTAGACTGTACTGGGTTAGGCATTGTAGCCCAGGCCTTAAAAATGCACACTGCGACAAGTAATACTATACGTGTGGGGTTCGTGAAATCAACGGATGAATTGCACCATACTGGACCTTTGTCTTTCCGATTCCCCATTTTTCAGCAGCAAATAGCATTTGTTTAGCAGAACACAGAAGTGCTTTGGTGGTATAATACAGAGTCAAAACACATTCTGAGCTCCAGTTCTGTGCCAGGCAGCTAGGCTGCTTCCCTGCTACATGTTCTTGTTTACATGTTCTTGTTTCCTACTAAGTGTAGTTAAGGTTATATATATCTATTCATACTGTATGCATGGCAAGCATGTCTTGAGTGACAGCAAAGCACCTAAAAAGGTGCTAAAACCACAGAAACAAAAGTATATTTGTGTGCCTTATAAAGTTTTAATTTCTTTTCCAGATCTTTAAGGAGTGCGTAGTCTATATTCTCTCCCGTGAGATGCAGGTGAGTACATGCAGTAAATTCAAGGCTGAAAGAAAGATCTTTCTGTATAATGAGGCATGTCTTTGTTCGAAAGATGTGTGGTGTCTGCTATGAAGATTTCTTTATTTGGTTTCATGACGAATTCTTGTCTGACCTTGTTTGTGGCCATCACTTGAGCATTCAGCCCTGAAAAGTGGCCCCGTAGATGGGCAAAGGCGAGAGTGCGAGGGCATTTTCTAGTGGTAGTTGTGTGAAGTAATTTCCTTGCAGTCAAGCTTCCTTTGGTGGTGTTGTTGTTGGCATGATATGCTGTAAAGGAAAACGCTCTTGTTCACCTGGTAACCACTAAAGATGTGATCTAAGTAGGCAGTTGTTGCTGTCATAAGGATGTGTGTAAGTGATGCAGCTATTTTTTTTTTTCTTAATTTCCTCACCCCATGGAAAAGCAAGAAATCTGGTTTTTTCTTTTTTTCCAACCGCTGCTGTTGGCTGCGGGAGTTGGGAGTGTTGGTGGTGGGCTGTGTTTTCGGAATATCATAGTGGCAAATGCAGCATGCCCCGATGGCCTCTGAATTTACCTAGCAGCAAGTACTATTTTGATAAGTTCTTGTGTGTCACCATGTGGCACTAGCCCGAGTGAAGCCAAGGCTGGTTCCTGGTAGGTGGTGTGTATGCAGGGGAAAAAAAGTCTGTGAAGGTGCTGTCGTTCCAGACAAAGAAGAACCATGGACACCTCAAACTGGCCCTTGACGTCCTGGCCAAGCTCAACACAGTGAGATGGCCTTCAGGCCGTTTTATTCTTCTTTCACCTGACAGAATCAGATAATAGGCCTACGGGTTTTCCACTAGTGTATAGCATATTTTCTGCTGTCATTGCAAGTCTAAATTGATGTATTTAAATACAATTTTAAGTTTCAGAAAAAAAAAAAACACTTGCCGTATTTACCTGTGTAATTTGTGCACCCCCAACTTTTTACCCGGATTTCTGAAAAAAACACATTTATAGTCGAGCCCACTTATAACGAACCTCACGGTCACGCTGATTGCGTTCATTATGTCCGAAGTTCGTAGTAAGTGGACTTCTCACATTATACAGACGAATATCCAAAATCAATCAATGACAGCGTTTATTTCTTTAAAAAGCCTGTGACCTGCATCTGCTTTTTTAAAGCACACCCTATTACGGCCTTTTCTAGCCTCTCCAGAGCAGCCATGTGCTCTCCAAGGCCCTCGCTGGCAACACACTGTTTCAGGGACGCGATGTATGCTAGTTGTGTCACTACTGTCGAAAAGTGACATTGGTAATTTTGAAGCAGCACTTTTCAGCATTATGTTGTTTCCTTTTACTGAAACTAAAACGTGTGCTGTACATTGAAGGCTGCCAGTAAGCATATAAATATTTCTAGTAATCATTCTGTTGAGTTTGCTGTGGTATGTATTTTTTCTCCTTAACAGGTGAACAAAGAGTGTGGTGGCTTGGTTTCGTATGAACACTTCTATATACCTGATGTCACAGATAAGGTGGATGTCCAGTTAGACTACATCCACTGGATTCAGACTAGTAGAGAAGACCGGGTAAGCTTCTGCATTTGGCTGCTGTTGTGCAACTTTGCACATGTTTTGTAATGCTGTGAGGAAGCTGGAACGCTATGTTTTAAGGGACAGGACACAAACGATTTTGGCGAGTTGTATTTTAATTCATTAAATTTGTATGGAAGGTCATTGTGAACAAAATTTGAGTCAAGTTCAAGCCACAGCGTTGGCATAGTAGCTTGAGCAGCTTCCTTGTATGCGTGAGGTGCAGGGTTTTATCCCCAGTGTTGCAAGGTACCTGCCGGTTTTTCTATGGCTGCATGCTTTCGCCTGGCCTGGTGCTAGGTTTTTCTTGGGTGAACAGCTTTGGGAAAATGGGCGTCTGACCACACCTTGTGAAGATATAGCATGTTGGCCATGGCACTCTTTGGCCAAGCTGCCCTTGCATCCTGAAATCAAATCATGATCATGAGTCAAGTTTAAGGGTTCTGCGTTTGCCTGATAATTTATAGTTTATTATTAAAAATTGCAGCGCTCAACCAGTTATGCTGGCACCACTCCATGCATTTATAGGTGCCCTACCTACTTGACCTCAAAGGGGTGTCTGACATTACCTGGGTGAACCCTCTCATTGGGCTTGTCCAAGAGCCATCACCACAAGTTCTCTTAATTTTTTTGAGCACAGCTTAGTGCAGCAGTTAGCTTAATGCTTTGTTTTAATTTAGAAAAATTGCTGGCTAAACTAGGCTATCTATGGCCTAGTTAAAACATTTGGCTAGAGCCGTCATGTGCATTTCTCTCTCGACGACAGCGTTCCTCCATTTTCTCCCCTTCTCTTCTTTCTCACGTCTTCTTTCGTGCTGTCTTTCGGCTTCTTTTTTTATTGCTTGCCTTTCTCTCCTCTCTTCTCTCGTGGCTTCTCTCTCCTCTCTTCTCTCTCCTCTTTTCTCTCATGATGTTGCGGTTAATCCCATTTCATGAATGTACAGGGACGATCGAAAGAAATCCGAACAGAGTGGAGCCTAGGTGCTCCGCCGTTCGCATTTCTTTTCATCATGCTTTTACGTAGATGTTAGCAAAATGACACTAGAGTCGTCCATGATACACTGCAGGATGGCTCTTAACGTCTTTTCCTTACCACCCAGGTAAAAGCGTGATGAAAAGAAATTCGAACAGCGGAGCGCGTAGGCGCCACGTTCGTGTTCCTTTCCAACGCGATGGTACCTACCAGCCACCTGCAATTTCATACTAAGGGATTAACCATGACTTCACGAGAAGCGGTCAACACCATTGGTTCAAGGCCTCCTTTGAGGGGCATTCACCACTGCGTTCTGTAGTTGTATCTGACTATAGTGTGCGCGCATATCCTTCATTGGGGCACTTCTGATAAGACTAACAAATCTTCATGGCCCCTTCAAGTTCGTTAACGGGGAGTGTACTGTATTCAAGTCAAAATTATGAAGAATGTTTTATTAAAGTGTAAGAAATCTAGTGCTAACTTGGTTGCAATGAGCAGAAAACTGATTTAGACAAAACAATCATGTTTGAAAGGCTGCTCAGAGCCTCCTTTTTGCCTCACAATTCTTGTAATGGTAACAAGATGGTAGCACTGCAAGTGCCACACGATCTCCACTGCATTTATGCTGCAGGAGTGGTGTGCTATTTGCGAAACTATAAAGAAAACATCTGTGTGTTACATAATGTATGCACGGTCTTACAAGGAAATACAGCAATACATTTGCAGAAAAATGGTGTTGTTAATTTGATACTTGGTGTTCTTTCTCTTTTTTTTTTCTATTTGTATATTGTTGCCTCTCTAAATACCCTCACTCTGGGTACAAATCAGTGAATAAAAAGTGGTTATCTTAGTTTTTACTTTGTTGATGCTGTTTCTTGTTTTTTTCTGCAGCTTAGACAGGAAGCGGAAATGGAAGTAATTTTTTGCAAATACCTACACTGCTTTCTCTCTTTTTTTTTTTTTTTTTCACTAGAGTCATAAGGTGTACTTCTGTGAATACCCCTTCGTGTTCAACGCTCAAGCCAAGACGCTCATTCTGCAGACAGACTCTCATCTCCAGATGCAGGTGATGCTTTTATTTGTATACTCTGGTATTTAGCCTGTTTTCAACTTTTGACTGTGCAAATTTCATTTCATTGTACAAATTTCACGGGTTTCCGACTACGGAACGCTATCGTCTTAGTATCACCATAAAGAGGAGATAGGAGGTGGTATTTTTGGTACCTCAGCGGTGACCAAGTGGTTGAGCATCCATCCGCCTTGGATGCGGGAGGTGCGAGGTATGATCCCTAGTGCCGCTGCATACCCACTAGTGATACAGTTGGTACAAGCTTTCCCATGGCCTGGTGCTCCGCTTATCTGGGGTGAAATGCTTGGAAAATTGGTCTTTGACCCCACCCTGAGTAGTCGAAAACACCTTGTGCCATGGCGCTCTTTGGCCATAGATGCCCTTGTGCCATTAAAATCCATCATCATCATCATCAAAGAGCAGAAAGAACATCAGAAATTCCCTTGGTTGCATTGCCACATTTCTGTGATCAAAAATAAAAATGTATTGGGTAGTAAACGAATCAAATGCGAGAATAAAATTTCAAGTTTGATTCCGTAACCAATGACAGTAGAGTGGTTCTGTTTTTAGTGCATGACTCCTAAGACATTCAAGAGTGCAATAAGGCTCCTTTTTTTCTGTATATACCTTTAATAGTTTTTGTAATTGAATGTTATGAAAACAGGGGTCATGTAAATATACATGATAAATTTTAATTTTTATTTTTATAGTTACTGGACGGTTTTAAAAACAGTTAATAGCTTTAGTGCACACAGCAGACTATCGAAACTTCCAAGTTGTAGAAAAGTTCGTAGTTTTTTGTTTTTTTTTCCTCGAAGCTTCCGCGAAGTTTCTGTGAAAGCTGTATAGCTTTCCTTTGTAGCCATGTGGCTGCGCTTGGGTGGATGCTATTGAGTAATTGCTCTCTTATTACAAATGTTGCTCCACCTTAGGGAATTCCCCTAAAATTATTGTACCAACTTCTGCTCTTTTTCTTTTTTTAAATATTTATTTTGCCAACTTTATCAGTATGTGTTGTTTTACTTTTACAGCAAGCAATGGAATCAGCCTGCCAGCAGACATTTGCCAGCCTGATTTTGCCCGTGGTGCCACCTTCTAATCCATACCTGGTGTTGTATGTTGGCCGGGAGAATATAGTGAATGATACTCTAAACCAGCTGGCCGATCAGTCTGCTGCAGACCTCAAGAAGCCTCTCAAGGTGACTAGATGACATGATGGCTATTTGTTGAGAAAACTGGGTGAATGCATTGATTCATATTTGCAGAATGCAGATGTCATGACTTTTAAAGCGACACTAAGGACAAATAGGAGGTGGCCTGTATCAGTAGCGTGCCGCGTTCTTACTGCAAGGAGACCACTCTTATCAAAAAAGGACCTTTTATAAGCTTGAAAAGACTAAAAAATAGAACTACAGGTGTCGCCATCATTGGCCGATTCGTGCATCAACACCAATTTTTGGATGTGGAACTCACTGCGCTTCATCACCATTCACTTCAGAGCAGTGGCAACCCGTCCTTTTTGGTGAGGGTATCATGAGTTTGAATCGAATACAGTCACGCCACTTACAATGAATCCGATGGTTGCACAGAATGCATTCGTTGTATCTGAGTTTCGTAGTAAGTGGACTTCTCATGTTGCAGCCAAAAATACAAAGTCGCATAGTGTAAACCCTCTATGTGCTATGCTTATCCAAACTAGACCCTACTATGGCACCTTCTTAGCTCCCAAGTGTAGACACATGTATGCTCTGCTGTCATTTATGCTGATTTTATGCTGATTTAAGCTGATTTATGGACGCTGGACATTCTGGGTGGTTAATGTGGTTTAACAGTACTGCATATTGGGCGAGTTGGTTAACATACATCTTGCAAAATTTTAGCGCGAAAAACACGGACAGAAAGAGTAGACGACACGAGCGCTGTCGTCTACTCTTTCTGTCCGTGTTTTTCGCGCTAAAATTTTGCAAGATAATGTGGTTTGTGGCTGCACAACAAGGAGAGAGAGAGAGATAAGATTACACAAGCAAGATGGTGGGCATTGAAGTGTATCTGGCAGTGATGTCTGAAGAGACCAATCACAAGTGTCTGTGGGGGGCACTTTCAAAGACTGCTTATCAGGGGTGTGCTTCAGAGCC
Organism: Amblyomma mixtum; assembly: GCF_055824585.1. NCBI lineage: Eukaryota > Metazoa > Arthropoda > Arachnida > Ixodida > Ixodidae > Amblyomma > Amblyomma mixtum. The sequence continues at coordinate 122,870,216 of NC_143014.1, forward strand.
ACACATAGTGAAGTTGCTTTCCCAGAGTCACAGCTTGGTCTTGGAGATGATTGCCAAGCAGAAATGATGGTGCACAAGGGCAAAAATTCAGTTTGAGTGTTAGTAATTGTCGGAGGAGGAAGTTCTTAGCGAAAAGCATGAGTGTACCTGCACAGAGCAGCCATGACATGCCAACAAGGCTCCAAAATGACGCAGGTTGCATTTGTGTAGTTTAGAGATGCAAAATGCAGCAGTAACCTTGGCTGGAATCCATGTGGGTTGCCCCTTGCAGTGCCTGAGAGCAAAGCATGGGCAGTGGAAAGCTACAGCCTCTGCACAGCGAGGGTCGTGAAGTGCGTTCATAATGAGCTATAGTGTGCTTAGCCCTTGTGTTTCGGTTTCACTGTGCTCCAAACAGTGGAATGCATCCATTGATGGTATTGCATTTCATCAGGAATTGGCACAGTGATTACAGCAGAAATTTTTTGTGTTTTGACAGCTAATAAGTTGTGGTTGTAGATTTAAAGCATGATGGCAGAAATGGCCCAGCTGTAGCCTGGCCCTCAGAGAGCCTCCCACTTGCTTCTTAGCTGACTGAATGCACAGGTACAGAGTATACTTGTCACATGGCCTTGTGCCTGAAACTTGCAGTAGCTAACATTTAAATGCTCAGATTCAATCCATTATTGGTTCTTCCTCGTTGCGCATGTACTGGCTGCCACAGACTTACCTGCAGCATGCAAGAAGTACCACATTTACTCGTGTAGTTTGCGCCCTCATTTAATTTGGTTTGGTTTTATGGGGTTTAATGTCCCAAAGCAACTCTGGCTATGAGGGACGCCTTAGTGGAGGCCTCCAGATAATCTATATCACCTGTGGTTCTATACACTGACATCACACAGTATACGGGCCTCTACCATTTTTCCTCCATCGAAGTGCAATTGCCACGACCAGGGCCGATCATGCGTGTTCCGGGGCAGCAGCCGAGCACCATAATCACTCAGCCACTGTGGCTACACACCCCAAATTGATTACCTGGGTTTATAAAAAAAAAAAAAAAAAAAACTCTTGCATATTTTAAGCTTGCTGTGCCACCAGCATACACTTAGGTGTGCACAAGGCAGGCTTGGAAAGATTGGTGAGGTCATGTTGCCGTGTGTAGCTGTGAAAGGTGTAAGTGGCGAGAGGATGCTGCCACGCTGCCCATGCTGCTCTAAGAAAGGCGTCACTGCTGAGCCCAAGCCAAAGCTAAGTCACTTATGATGCGTATGGGTGGCGGGCATAACTGGATTTTTTGGGTGAGAGTGCGAGAGTAGGGTGCCAAAACCAGTGTGTCTTGATTGCCTTGAAACAACCATCCCCTTCCTGTGACACACCAACACACAAGTGTGTCAGCACCAGCTGAATACAGTAAAACCTCGTTAATTTGAAGTCATTGGGACCACAAATTCAGGCTCAGGTTACTTCGAGGTGTTCAGTTGTGCGTTGTTTTATTATGGCTGTGCAGGGCGACTTCTCCAGTAGAATTGATTTGCAGACTGAAATACCATCTATCCCAACTCTTAAAAAGTTTTGTGCTTAATTTAACCATCTTTTCATATTGGATCATCAATAAAGGAAAGATTGACCTCGGGGGGCCATCTTTTCAGAGGAAAAATTTGACCTTTAAGGGGTTAAACCGGCTAGCACGCAAGATTTGGCAGCATTTAAACTCTGCAGATTTCGAACCAATGAGAGGAAATGTAAAATGTCATGCTCTGTTGAACTAGGCACTCCGTCAGTACAAAGTATGTGATCCTGCATACTACTGTGTCAGAGAGACACTGGCAAAAATTAGTGCCCTGTCTGTCCTCACACTTTGTTCTGTTTGCAAAAATTGTTTTCTGATTGTCTGCTTTTGCATTGTATTCTGCTGCAGTATTGATAATCTTTTATTGATAAGGAATGCTGTTGCTTACTGTGTGCTGTTGCTACGAATTTTTTACTGAAAAGGTCCAATTTCATGGAGAAGATGCTGTGGATGCTGGGGGTGTGAAAAAGGCAAGCCTCTCTCTGTGTTTGATATTACTGTCTGAGTCCAATTTATAAGTTAAATAAGCCTCCTTTAATTTTGGCTACAGCTGCGGGACTTAATGAACAAGTGCTGGTTTAGGTTATTTCGGCGCTTCCGAAATGCCTTATATATACGCCAACTAGTCCGATCTTCCACCCTTGCGTGTTGAGGCCTGAAGTGAATTGTACAAAGGGAAAGAAAGCCCACCTGATGAGTGGCTGAATGAGCATTGAATGTTAAAATGTGAAGCATTTCGACCAAGATATCAGAGCACAGCAGTATGGCAATCTGCAATAATGGGACATTTCATTTTACTGCGAGTGACTGTATCATACACTGTCTCAGGTGTGGCAGCCCTGGCAAACCTGTTTTGTCTTGAAGTGAGGGATTTTTATTATTTAATGAATTTTTACATGTCAAAGCTGCATTGTAGGCTATGAAGTAGGCTGTAGTGAAGGGCTTTCGGTAATATGTGTACAATTGGGGTTCTTTAGCACATGTAGAAATCTTATTATACTAGTGTTTAAACGTGAAGAAACCGAGCCCATGACCTCAGCTTAAGTAGCCTTGAGTAGCAGCCTTGATGTGGGTGAGTTATACCAGGTGTTTCACTTAAGATGTTCTGCAATTCTTAAAGATAGGATTTATGAATTAGAAGAGCACTTTTGTTTGCATAGCATTTTGTGTGGCGTAGCACATAAGAATACAGCTAAGACATGCTAACACTAGTAGGCTGGTTAGCTAACATTGACTAGTTAACTTTTTAACTATTACTGTTAGTCTCCTTCTTTATTGAGAGATGTAGCCCAGCATAAGTAATATCCATATCCGTTTTTGGAAGTTTGAACACGGGAGTTACCCACGGCGTTGTGGCCCAACAAATTTTGACTACATTGCGCCGAAATACATGCGCTTTCGAGAAGCTTGTTGAAGTAGCCACAATTAGTTGGGCCATAGCACCAAGGGTAACTGCATTTTCGAAATTCTAAACTGATGGATATTACTTGTGGTGGGTTACATGCCTATTGATAAATAAGGAGACTAACAGTAATGGGTAAAAGTTAACTACTCATAATGAGTTAGCCAATCTACTAGTTAGCATGTCTTAGCTGTATTGTGATGTGCTACACCGCTCACAATGCTATGCCGAAAAAAGCACTCTTCTAACTCAAAAAGCCTATTTCTAAAAATTGCAGAACATCTTAGGTGAAACACCCGGTACACTGTGCCTGAAAAAAATTACAGTTGAACCAATCAGTTGAAGCATTTATTTGAGTAACGTTGATACATATGAAGATGCTAAATGCTAACTGTGAAGCAGCATTGGTGATTTGTTCTCCCTGAAGCATTTTTTCTGGTTTTTGCATTTTTCTGGAATCTAAAGTTCAGCAACACATTGCATTTTACAGCGGGTAAAATTGTGGGCCTAGGATCGTTTGTAATGTGTTAGTCCTATTTTTTTTGTGTGTGTGCGCTTGCACTACTTCTGAGTAATTTCAGTGAGCTCTTTTATTATTCCCCTAAGGCTTCATGCCTGTGTGTGCCCAACTCTTCCATAGGCACGTCACTTCCGTGGTGTTAATTCTGGATTAATGTTTATATTTTTCATCTCCACGGTATAGCTAATAGTTCAGCACACTACACAAGTACAGGTACAGCACACTGCATTATGAGCATTGCTTTGCTTTAAGGCCGACTCACATGGAGCGAAAAACATGCGAAAAACTGGTGAACGAGGCAGCCATTCGCTGCCGGTGAACAGCCGCTCGCTGGAAGTGGCCAGTGTGAGCTGTCAGTGTGGGCCAATCAGGGCGCAACATTGCGGCGCACGTTGAAGCAGGGCCCTCTCGCTTCACCACCAATTTTTCGTTGCTACTACACTGTGTCGCACATTCACAGCGAACGAAATGCACACAAAGCTTTCACTTTGTGCGAAGATGCCTGCACCTCGAATTTTTAGCAATGAAATGTGGCAAATTTTCAGATTGCTTCCGAATTTTTAGAGTTTCTAGGCTTAGCCAGTACGTATTGTTTAATGTCAGGAAGCGCGGGATGTTCAAACAGGTTAACAATTTTGGTTCAGAAAGGGGTAACGAAGAATAATTTGTTCTTTTTTGTCGTCAGTGAATATATAACAGCTTAACTATAAATACAAAGCTGTTCTATATAACAGCTTAACTGTAAATGCAAAGCTGTTTTTTTGAGCATTTCACTGAGTATATAGAATTGCGCCGTTTTTAGCAACACTGAAATCACGGCGGCAGTGGTCTGGCGCAGACTGCCTGTTTTTCAACAAAATTTTTTGCATTCATACTGTTGTCATTTTCATGAGAGCTCGACTGTTATCATGTTTAATTTGTAAATGTAGCGAATGTGATGTCTTGTGTATTTGTGTGCATTCAGACTTTTTTCTTTTTTAAAATTTTTGCATGCATTTTACATTACTTATGCAGGAGTTTTTTCTCCTGCTACTGAAGGAGATCTTGGACCCTAAGTATGGAATGTTCACAGAGTACCCAGAGTCCCGGTGCATCTGGTTCAACACACAGGTGAGGGAGGACTGAATAGAATTGTCATTATTCCTCAGCATGCTGTTGCTGGTATTGGTTTCAGTGGTCCTTACATGAGGTTGCATACCAACTAGCCCAGCAACAAGTTCTCTTAAGTTACAGAGTATACCGGTCAATGTTCAGATTTCTTTGTACCTGTTGTTGCACCGTATTGATCAGACTTTGTTTTCTTCACTTTTCACTTCCTGTCGGCATCAGCCTCGGAGTAAATTTTAATATAAATATGTATGTTTGTGTATATATATATGTTTAATTTAAATATGTATACTTATTTAAATATATAATTTGAATATGTGCCTGCACATAGTTTCACTTTCTAAGCAGTCGTTCGGTGTAGCATGTTGGATGACTATTGTGGAATAGTAGACATTTAGTCATATTCACTACAAGCATTTGAAGCTGTAAAGCTTAGTGTTTGGTGTTCATATTCAAGTCTGATTTTCCGACATCATAAATGCACGGGACTTCGAACAATTGTTACAAAGGAGTATAGACACCAAATTTTTTCTTGCTTGTTTTGTTTTTTGAAAATTACAGAGGGCACTTAGGTCTACTTACACGGTATGATTGTGGAGGTATTATTTCTTTTTTATTATTATTATTATTTCCTTATTGTTTACTTACTTTTTATTATTTTTATTTTTCTCTTTCCTTTCTAATGACACACTTACTCATCACCATACAGTCATTTGGCAACGCATATACTAGGCTCACCTTTGTTCGCCAAGAAACAATGCAGTTTTGTGGCCTATGGATTGCGTGCTCGCCTTCTGGACGTCGGGTTTCGTTGCTGATGAGTCATGTAATGCTTTTGCATTAAAGTGATACATTAGAAATTAGCATATGTGGACCACCCTGTGGTGTTCGTCTACACCGCTAATAATTTATAATTCAATTTTTTCTTGACATTGTTTCGGTTTTGGTTTCATCAACCGAACGATGGCTGACGTGTAGGTGGTGTTTAGGTCTCGTGAGGCATGAAAAAAGCTGCAATTGCTGATACATTGTTTGTCATTCCAGCTCTGGAAGCGGCCTGTAAAGAATTAAAACTACGTATCAGTAATATTGCAATTTTTTTTTGTGCCCCACGTGACCTAAATACCAACTACACATCACAGTCATGGCTCGTTTGATGAAACGAAAACCGAAACAGCGTCAAGAAGAAATTGAATTATAAATTACTTAGTGGTCAGAGGCAAATACCATGCGGTGATCCATATTTTCTAATGTCTCGTACATCATTAGAAAAAGAAAACACACAAATAAAATTAGGTGCCTGTGGTCCTGTAAGTCCTGTGGTGTCTATGTTCCTAAAAGTATTTTAAAGATAAAATACTTTTAAGACTGCTGTACGTAATCTCTCTTTATAAATTCTGTTAACTTCCCTTGCATTTGTTCTTACTGTCATTTTTTTCCCCATCTCAGAAGTGTTTTTTTTCTTTTGTCTCATTAATCGTTTCTATTTTTTTTAGTTATTGTTCTTCTTCCTGCACCATTTGTACCAAATGTATGTCCCCACTGCCCTCTGTAATGTCTTCGGGCCCTTAGGGTATATATATAAATAAATAAATAAAATAGAAATTGTCATCATCATCATCATCATCAGCCTGACTACACCCACTGCAGGGCAAAGGCCTCTCCCATGTCTCTCCAATTAACCCTGTCGTTTGCCAGTTGCAGCCACTGTATCCCTGCAAACTTCTTAAACGTACTAAAACATAAATGTAATTTTTGTTCATTCTTATTACTTTTAATTTGATTTACCTAAATGTAGGAAATACCGTATTAACGCGTGTAAGGGCCGCACTTTTTTTTCCAGATTCGAGGAGCAGTTTTCGGGGTGTGGCCCATTCATGCGTTGTGCGAAAAAACATTTTTTTTTTTAGTAAAAACATAGCAATAAGGGAATGAGCAGCATTTATTCTACGTTCAATCGTCACTCGCGGAGTATTCCGACTCCCGAGCGGGTGCTGTGTTCTGGTGCATGGTCATCCGACAAGAAGTTGCCAGCAGGTCCGTTGTCAACACTTAGCCGTTGTTCCGCACTTCCATCACATAGCAGAGCAGCTGTCCTTCCTGTTATGGAAACTTGCACGGCTTGCCTTGGAAAGCGTGCTTTTTGCAGCTTGTGTTCCTTAATACATCCTTTCGGTTGTACTGTCGTCAAACGCACTTCTCGGCCACGTCGAATTTTCTACACGACGCACGCTTAAGGTGCTTGCCCATCGTGCTATAACTGCAATGCTCGGTGACAGCATGCGAAAGCCACAACTACGGTGAACTAACACGCTACTACAACTCCTGTGCCTTTGGTAGCTGGAGCTGGTGATATTGGTGCCAATATAGATAGCGGGAGCTAGCGGCGGAGGAAAATGTTGACGATGCTGATGGTGAGCCGCAGCCTCGGGCGCTATATATGGGTGGCATCTGGAAGTTCCTGTGCACATGCGTGGCCTCCGCGATCAAGTGCGATGTTGCTCACAGCTGGAACCGATCGCGGGGACCACAGCACATGCATTTCGAAGACTATTCCCGCGTGGATCGTGAAAAGTTTGGGTGCGACCCTTACACAGATTTTTTTTTTTTTTTAATATTTCCTTCAGGACAACAGGGTGCTGCCCATACAGGGGTGCGGCCCTTACATGTGTTTATACGGTATGTAGGAAATAATATACAGGGTGTTTCACCTAAGACTTTCTGCAATTTTTAAAAATAAGCTATTTGAATTAGATGCGCGCTTTTTCTGGCATAGCATTGTCAGTGGTGTAGTACATCATAATGCAGCTAAGACGTGCTAACTAGCAGGCTTGTTAACCAATATTTAATAGTTAACTTTTAAACTATTACCGTTGGGCTCCTTAATTATTGAGAGGCATGTAGCCCACGGTAAGTGATGCCCATATCCGTTTTTAGAATTTCGAGAACGCGATTATCCTCGGCGCTGTGGCCCAACAAATTTCGCCTACATCGCGCCAAAATACATGCGGTTTGAGAAGCTTGCAGGCAAAGCAACCTCTCCAGTGAACCTAACTCGTCGAAATAGCCAAAATTTGTTGGGCCACAGCGCCGAGGATAATCGCGTTCTCGAAATTCTAAAAACGGATATGGACATTACTTACGGTGGGCTGCATGCCTCTCAATAATTAAGGAGCCCAATGGTAATAGTTTAAAAGTTAACTATTAAATATTGGCTAACAAGCCTGCTAGTTAGCACGTCTTAGCTGCATTATGATGTACTACACCACTAACAATGCTATGCCAGAAAAAGCGTGCATCTAATTCAAATAGCTTATTTTTAAAAATTGCAGAAAGTCTTAGGTGAAACACCCTGTATTAGGTGTGCCGTAGTGCACTTAGGTCAGGGGTTCTCAAACTTGAGTTCCATGGAACCTTCGGACTTTTTGGAGTTCGTTCTGAGTTCCCTGAGTACCTTAATTCTTGCTTTCCTCAACTGCCACCTTTTCTTTACCCACTTTGTTTTGAGACTAATCATAGTGTAATTGTTTATAGCAGAGTGTTTCACTATGCAGTCAGTCATTATTAACTGAATTTGAACGCGTTTTTAGGGGACGTGCATATGTTGCTCTTTTTTGCATGCATGTTAGATCGGGAAGAATGGAAGCCAAGTCACACGAGGCTCCTCAGCACATTTTGAAAGCTGTCGTGGTTCCCTGAGGAGAAAGAGGTTGAAAACCCTGGGTTAGGTAATCGCTATTTGGCATAGTAAAGATCTAATGCTTTTGTGTCAAACAGTGGAAGGAATTAGTGTCTGTAAAGAAACATCCACACATGATTCTGGGCTTCCCATTCTGGCATCCATTAAATTGTTGATTGCCTGTTTAGTGGAGCTCTAAGAAGGCCGCGGTGGCTCAGTGGTTATGGTGCTCGGCTGCTGACCCAAAAGACGCGAGTTCGATCCCGGCCCGGCGGTTGAATTTCTTTGGAGGAGAAATTCGAGGCCCGTGTACTGTGCGATGTCAGTGCACGTTAAAGAACCCCAGGTGGTCGAAATTTCCGGAGCCCTCCACTACGGCTTCTCTCATAGCCTTAGTCGCTTTGGGACGTTAAAACCCCAATAAACCAACCAACCAACCAACCTAAGAAGGCAGTCCTGCACACATTTCCATTATGCGTGCCACGCGCCTGCACACTGTGTGTATGCTGGAGCCTGTCTGTGCATGCATGTGGTTCAGACATGAGCAGGTGAGAATGCGGCACTCAGATCCTTACTTGCCAAGTACCTACTGGCTGCTGTACTATCTGCGCTTGACCAGCCATGCACGCGGCCATAAGTATAGTGTCCAATCGGAGGATGTTCTCACAAATTAACTAGTTCTCGAGGTGACTGCAAGTGCTACAGCTTCTGTTCATGGCATGAAATTCTCTGATCAAGTGTGTTTGTGCGAGCAGGGTAGTTTGCCTGCACCTGGCACTTGGAGATGCAATCCCTGTTTTAATGTCTGGCGTTGGGTGGTAGTGGGCGTGAACGTGCAAAGCTTGTATGCCTTGCAGGTGTCCATAGAGCCACCGCTATAGTTTTCTAACAGATGGTTTTGCATTCCTGTTCTTGAAGCAGCTTACAATGCACTCTTGCATGCCTGTTATGTACTGCCGTCTGTTACATGTCAAGGGAAGACTACTTTTTGAATTTTGCTAAATTTATTGTGGAAAACCAAATCAGTAAAACACACACAAAAAAAAATCCATGTGGGCAAAATTTTTTAAAAGCTATTGAAGCCATCTCATGATTGACGACAGTACCTACAACACAATATTTTGTTGCAAGATAGGCACAGACTGCAGGAGTTTGTATTGCTTTAGCTTTAATTGGGTATTATATAAACCTGCTAGTGGACATACTTTACTCTACATTTTGCGCACTTTCAGAGTGCCTGTGGTGACTACATTAGTAACATTTTGTATCAAGCAATGCCATGGCCAGATACCTGCCAATCATTCCAACAAATTGCTGATGAAGCTAACTGTAGCTTCTTGTTCCATGTGCCTTACTGCCATGCATAAAAAACTGTTCCTAGTTATTTTCTATAGACCTTTGCTGACAGTTCCTTCTTAAGTGGATATTGCAGTGCTCTTACATTCAGAGTAGCATGGTTGAAATTGCATGCATTCTAATCTGGACTGTGACAGGTTAGGCGTGTTGCTCTGTCATTTTAACAAGGGTCTTCTGTGTATGTTGTTTGGTATATGTGCACGGCTTTTACATAGTTGTTTCTGAAACCTTCTGCAGAGTTTTGAGGAAGATGTCATGTACTACCTGATTGGTATCGTCTGTGGCCTGGCCATATACAACTTCACCATCATAGCCCTACCATTTCCGTTGGTTCTGTACAAGAAGCTCCTCAAGCAGTGAGTATCTATTTCCAGGCATTCTCTGCATTTGGCTGAAAATAACTGTGGGCAATGCCTGCAGATTTGGAGATGAGAATGGAAGTACTTCATCGACTCCATCTATATTGTGTGATAGGATATGAAGTGCTAATATCCCTGCAATGATATATTTGGTTGTCTTTTATTAGTGTCTTCTGTGTTGCTGAAGAAAGATAAAAGGAAGTAACTACCTCAGCTAGTTCGTGTGGTAAGATATGAAATGCTAGTAGCCCTACAGTAAAATATTTAGTCATCTTTCATTAGTGTCATCTGTGTTGCTGAATGTCATAACCTTGCTTATTCGGCTTAGTTTTAGTAGTAGTAAGAAAACTGAGAGCAACAATCTAAGGGTCAACATTTAAAATGACTCACTTAACTTCTATTCCTGTAACAGGCATGTGCTTGGAGATATTCATCACTAAAAGTGTTAGTCACTTTGTGTAAATACTCGTTTGTTATATAAATCATGTGGCCCCTTAGTGGTGCATCACAGCGCAGTGATGTGCAGATGTTTGGAAGTAGTGTTGCACCATGACATTTCATTGCTAATAAGGGCTTACATGGTCTGTGGCTAATCAAAGCTGAAGTGAATAAATATAGCTGGTTTGGTGCTTCTGTCAAATGAAGGGCCTTTTTGCAGACTTTGTGTTTTTGGTTGCATAATTAGGTAAATTAAGTGCTGTGAGAGACATGTACGAAGCACATGCTTATGCTTCGAGTTTTGTGAAGTATAAGTGCAGAAAGTAACTGTATCCTATGTGTCCTCATCATTAAAAAGTATTGTTATCTAGTCAACAGTTTGTGGTAGAGGTACTTGATGCCTGCAGAGGTATATGATGCGGTTTTAGTAACAAAATTTGCACTGCTATTGTATCCTGCTAAAAAATTTTCCTGTAGATTAAGTAGTCTGCTCACGGAATGTAAAAATGTTTTTTTTCTTTTACCTAGCACATTAAAAAATGGAAACAGAGTAGTTGGAGGCGTGCAGGTTTCAGGCTATATGGATTAAGACATTTGGTTTCTGTGATGACTAGTACATTTGAACTCATGCAGGAAACCAACATTGAAGGATCTGCAGGACCTTTCGCCTACTTTAGCCAAGTAAGTGGACAACTTTTGTAATGTAGGTGTGCATATTGCAAGGACATTTAGTGCTGCACTAACGTTGTGCTTTGTTTGCAACTTAGGGGTCTTCAAAACCTTTTGGACTACGATGGAGAGGACCTGGAAAACACATTTTTTCTCACATTTGAGGTAATCTCTTGCATTACAAAATCGAACCAGCATGTATATAAGTGCTGAGCACAGGTTTTAGTGTTGCACAGGTGATGTCTTGCGTCTTGATACGGTATTAAAGGGACGCTGCTGAAGGTAACTCTATCCAGTTATTGTTCTCAGTAAAAATTGATTTCTGCCTTTCTGACATTTGTCCAGCAGCACAAGACGCATTTATGGCTGTGAAAATTGCATTTAAAAACTTTCTCGCCACTCGATTGATCCAAACTCATGGCATCCCTGCTAAAAGGTCTGGTTGCTGCCGTTTTGAAGTGAATGATGGTGTAGCAAAGCCTCTGGGATCTCTGCACAAAAATCAGTGTCGATGCATGCATTTTACTTATGAAATTCTAGAAGCTTTCAGGATCGTGGGGATGGTGAAAGAAGACAGCATAAAAACCATGCTGGCAACATTTTGCTCTTCTCCAACTGATTAAGATCTGTATGGCACATGTGGCCAATGCAGCAGCTCGCCTGCCTTCAGGACAGCGGAGCAGGGAATGTGGCTTAGTTATCAAAGAATAGGGGAGGATGGGGTAGTGTGCACGCTCACGCAGCAAGCCCTAGCTCAGAATGAAAACAAAAAAAACTTGTGCTGGCACGTTCTTTACGAGTGGCACACCTTCAGAAATGTTAATAATGGACTGCTGCACTGAAAGAGACTCCCTATCTCCTCCTCTGCCTTGGTAGAGCGGAGAGTATCCATCTTTTCTCCTCCTTAGTGTCGCTGCAACTTGCAAGCATCCCTGATGTGGCCGATGTCTTGAAGTGCGTGGTCACATGCTCTTTTTCACCTCTGCTTCACTGGCTCGATCTGTCGATTGGCTCCATATGCACGCACACACTTCTCCGTTGTAAGCATGGTTTCTGGCCTGGTTGTAGTGTGTCCGTGGTCTTGTTTCTTTTAAGGTTGGCTCTTAGTGACCAGATTCAATAGTTATAACCAGTAATGTGCTATGACAGCATTGTTATAAGTGGTTTATTTTACCATAGAACACATGTTAAAGCTGATGGTGCCATGGTTGTTCATTGTTATATCCGATATATTGTTTTAACCAGTATTGTTATAAGTGGGTTTGATTGTATTGTTGTTAGGCTGCATATTTACTGGAACACTTGTAGCCAGCCCTCTGTAAGTAATATCCATATGAATTTTTAGAATTTCGAAAATGCCATTCTCATCACCACTGTGGCACAAGGAATTTTGGGGCTTGCACACGGGCGAAAGTGAAGTTTCTCGGACAGAAAGAGCATTAGCCATGCCTATGACTGCACGTCACACATCAGCACACCTGCCACAAGCTCTCTTATCGCTTGGCGTTCCCAATCTAGTACTGCAAAAGTAGCATGTGACACCCGTACCACTGTTCGAAAAGTCACCCCTCATGTTATAATCGAATCTTAAGCAGAGGAAGCTAGTATTTACTCATATATTCGTCAGTACATTATACAATTGATGAACAGAAGCTTCAATCTGCCAGCATTCAACTGAGGTGGCCGGTGTGGCAAATTACTTGTCAGATCCGAGGCAGCACAATGAGAAACTTGTCATCGGAGACAGCGCACTTGTGCACCAAGTGTGAATTCGACACTTCACTCCATGAGTGCACGATAGAATATGCAATACATAAAAGTCTTCATTCCGTTCTGCTAAAGTTCAACGGGCACTCTATGTCCACTGTGCCATCGATATTGTTACGTGATGGCAAGCCGATGAAAACAGGATGACATGATGGATGGTGACAGCGTTATTTAGTGGCTGCGGGCCTAACATGAGTGCTCCTGTCCATGCTACTGCCAATTTCGTCATCTTTTAGTCCATGACATGACCCGGGGCCACCGTGATCGGAAGAAGGGCACTAATGATGTGAAGTGCGGCATGACAATGGGCATGAAGGAATGGGTGACCGGAGAAAGGAAGAAGGTAAAGAGCTTTCCACCACAGTGGATGAGACGGTGATGAGCGCTGGCCCATGAAGCTTCCGGGCCACAGGTCACCTGGAGGTGACAGCCGAGGCCCATAAGTGCACCAAACAGCATAGGCAGGGTGCTTTGTTCAAATATGTAGGCGGATTCTAGGGTCGGATTTATGGGGTCTGGTCACGGTGTCGTCGCCAATTCGTCATGTCTTCTAGTCGGGGCAGGGGACGGGGCTGGTGTGAACGGCGAGGTCAGTTCTGGTCTGGCGAGCTGGGGCACTACTGGGCAGTGCAGACAGGAACACTCAGCTGACGACCATGGCAGATGCAGAACGCTGAAGCTCCAGAGCCAGGATGATGGTGCTACCCCGCACCTCACACCAAATGCTACGTGATAAGCCGATGAAAACAGGACAACATGACGGATGGTGATGGCATGATTTGATGGCTGAGGACCTAGTGCCGCTGCCCGCTTTGTCATCTTCTAGTCCGTGACAGTATTTTAGCAGCAGTAACCCTTTATGGGGGCATGGAAAGCTTGGCGTGGCTGTTTCTGGAGAAAAGGCACACTTGCTGGTTTCCTCAGTATCTGATGCAGTTTTCAGGGACATTGAACTCTCGTGCTGCCGCGCATTTTTGGATGTCTCCATTCGTAATATGACAGCTTGCTTAATAGGGGATATTCAAAATTCCGCAAGTGCGCTTTCCCACATAACTGTGTTGCCTCAAACAAGATGGCCAGCTTCGCTGTAAAGGAACTATGTAGGCTACAGGACAGGCGCTAAAGGTGTGGATAGAATGTAAGAAACGTATTTTGGAAGAATCAAACAAAAAACAGTCTTTCTTGCTTTGTTTCAGCTGGAAACGCATGGTCAGCCATCTTGTTTGGGGCAACTTTGTTATGCGGGAAAGCGCACTTGCGGAATTTTGAATATCCCCTATTGTTGCTAAGAGTAGTCGGCACCATTAAGGAGGCACGAGTCACTGCGCTCTGAGTCACTGCATGAGTCACTGCACGACAAGGTCTCTAAAGCACAGGGTCGATGTGGTGACTGCTCGGCAGAACTCCGTGGGTATTTTGATATCAGTCTGACCAGAGAATCTTCTGTGCAGCTATCTTTAAACAGAAGGGACGTGCGAGAATGCTTGGTAACTTTGGTAGCAACTGCCGTACTTTATTTCGGCGCGAAGGCAGCCGAAGCAAAGGAATGTCTCAGCCGCCTTTCCTTGAAGACAAGATGTAGGAATGCCAGGTTCTTGGTGCTTTTGTTCAGAAATGTCTACTCAGCTTTCTGTGTACTGTTGTATCGAACCTTGCACCTTGTGTTAAATTCGTGTACCTTTTTTTTTTCTGTTTTGCGCCTCAAAAGCGACCCTTGCATTACAATACGGGTCATGCTACGTTTGGGTAAATACAGCATTGAACAAGTATGTAAGAATGTGGTTCGTGAACATGTGGTAATGGAACTCAATTAGTGTGCTCTCCTAGATTGTAGCAAATATACAGAAGCAATCCCTGCAATTTCTGAGGCGTAGGTGCAAGTCGAATCTTTAATGTAAAGGGTGGGAAGCTTGGACAGTTGACCACCTTCTGTTGCCAATAAATACAGCCACCACAGCTTGGATAGAACCCGGGTCCTCTGGCTTAGTAACCGAGTCGGAGGTCCCAGGTTCAATCCCAGTTGTAGTGGCTGCGTTTTGATTTAGGCAAAATGCAAAAGGCCCCTTGTGCTGTGCAATGTCAGTGCATGTTAAAAAAACCCGGGTTTCTTAATTAATCCGGAACCCTCCACTATGGCATCCCTCATAGCCCATGTGTCGCTTCGGGGTGTTAAACCCTCTATTCACAAAGGGGAAGGGTGACATCAACATTGCCATCAAGTCATGTGGGTATACTGGCCAATTTATTTTCAGTATTGAAGACAACTGCACAGCCAGTAGGCACATATATGAATGAAATGTTTGGAAAATTATTTATCTTAATTTCAGTGTTTTTCAGTATTTCAGCAATTGCTTGCCATATTTATAGGCAGCCTTGATTTTGTAGTTGCAGCTGCCATGATCTTTTTTTTTTTTTATCTAGGTCTCAGTGGAGCACTATGGCCACACACTCAGTCATGAGCTCAAGAAAGGCGGCACCAATATAAAAGTAACCAAAGAAAACCGGTAAGTACATTGCCTCACTCCTCTGTGCTCAATGTGTAGCTCATCACCAGTCTCAAAGCTACATTTTTTGTACACTACTGTAATATCCCGAGTCATCGCCTCCACCCCCGCCACCTGAAATTCATAGAAAAAGATCAAACAAAGAAAAATTAGAAAACTAAAAAATATTCAGTTTACTGCAGCTGAAACTGCAGCTTAAAGGTGCACTGAAGAGGAATCTGAACTCGTCTTTTTGCCGCGGGAACTCGATCCACACATTCTGAGCATTCTTAGAAACTTCGATTTATTGCCCTGTGTGGCTGATTTTCCTAATTAAATCGAATTAACGTCCGGCTCCCGCCTTTTTTTTTAATTCTCCCTCGTATGGTGGGCGGAGTCGACCAGCGCGTGGAGTGCCTTGCAGCCAGCTCCGTGGAGGCTTTGCTTTCGCTTTATTTTGTTTTCTAGGTTTCCGTGAATAAATAGTTTCATTCGCAGATAATATAGCCGCAAAATAAGCCCGCAGAAATAAAAATACGCGCGGACTATTTGCTTCTACGGACTACTACGTATTACTCCGCCGATGGCAGAGCGGCAAGCCGCCACGGGACTGGCTGAAAGGCACTCCACGCGTTGGTCGACTCCACCCATCGTACGAGGGAGAATTAAAAAAAAAAGGTGGGAGCCGGACGTTAATTCGATTTAATTAGGAAAATCAGCCACACAGGGCAATAAATCAAAGTTTCTAAGAATGCTCGGAACGTGCAGATTGAGTTCCCGCGGCAAAAAGACGAGTTCAGATTCCTCTTCAGTGCACCTTTAAATAGACCCCTTTTGAAAGAAAGCGCTTCTGTTGCACACAACTGCAGCTAGATCCAGTTCCATTAAGCAGGGGGTCATCCGGCAATCGGATTGCAACAACAACATTGGTATCGACGCTGCATATCATAGTACGAGGAGATAGTGACCTCCTGTTCCGTATCGGGCACCAACAGACTTCCTTGTGCTTGCGAACACAAGAATGCTTACCTTTGTTATCATTATCATTTTTCTTTTGCACGACCATCCTTTGAGCTTGGGGTCGTGAAAATTCGGGAGGATGCATAAACAGATGTTTCTTTCTGTCTCCTCTTTTTTTTTTTTTTGTCTTGACGCTCGGGAGGGTATTTTTCGCAAATTTCGATGCCTGTGGTTGAAATTTTCTAGGGGAGGGCGGTGACTCAGTGGTTTTGACACAATCGATATTTTGCCCAAAAGGGGATAGGCAATGACTCGGGATATTACAATACACACAACTAGGGTTGCCAGTTCTTCTGTTGAAAAATTTGTTTTCATAATAATGTACTTATTTAAAGAGACCAACAACTGACCAAAACGCGTCAACATATATTATGGTTGATCTGGAGCCCTCTACTGTGGTGTCCCTCCCATTTGTCGCTTGGGGACGCTAAACCCCACATACCCCCTATACTGGTTATAATTTTTAACTTGGCACTGAAGATCTTGTCAAACTATACATAGCAGTCAATGCAGAGGAGGCTGCGGAAGTAGTGCGCCCGCTAAACCATATTACTCCGCCACATATCATTTGTTGTCAGAGCCTTGGCGAGTGTATGAACAAAAATAAAGAGCAATATAAAACGAAGAGCTAGCATTGGGAGTCATGGTTGATGTTCCGAGGTGCTGAGTGTTCTGGCTCTCTGGCTATAAATTCAACTGAGTGTGAACTACTTTTTGGGTGAAATGGAGTCTGAGCGATTTGGCCTGCCAGCTGCATATCATTCTGTCACAGGTCATTCTTACTTCTCGAAATCTCAATGAGTCGCGGGACGAAAATGTGGCAAGAGGTGAAACAAAGTGCATGAAGTTTCCAGTCACGGTACTTGATACCTGTTGAAATGAAATAGTACGTGCGTGTTCACTCTGGTTGAATGGCGAACTACTTTTTGGGCATGGACTTTGCCTACACAAACAGACGCGCTAGCTTTGGCTTTGTTGACTGCTATGTATGAAATGGAGTATAGCTTAAGCGACATTCTGCTGAGCAGTAGGTACTGCTGGTATAAGCGGTCCCAACTCATGGCACCGTCTCGGTAAAATATGGCTTGTGTGCTGTTAAGGGTATGGTGTTTTTTCCTCTAGAAGTGTTTTGTCATATTTTATCTTGGTCTATGCTATCTTGCGTGCATTTTTTCATGTAAAGAAAAAAAAAAGTATAGGTGGAAAACTGGCACACCTTTCGTGCCAACAGTGAGGTACTTTGAGTAGGGGTTCGTCGATGGCGCCATAGTGTTTTACATATCTTGATTGAAGCGGCAGCCATTGTTCAGCAAAACTGTCGCAGATAGGGCGTACATCAGTGGGCCGTAACGCTTGCATGTGGAAATGTAAATGGTGGCTACACTTTATACCAAAGCTGTAAAATTACTCCCTGGTGGCTGGGGCCTGGTTTTTCATTTGTCAGTTCTGCTGGCATACAATTGCTGCCAAGCTCACCAATCATGGTTTCCTGCATCTGGATATACAGTCAAACCTTGTTATAACGAAACAGTTTATAATGAAATTATGGATATAACAAAGGCATGACGATTCCTCTTGGAGGCTCAGTCAGTATGGACTATAACGAAGCTGTGGCCATAACAAAGTACTTGCCAGTCCCCTTCAACTTCGTTATAATGAGGCTCAACTGTATATATAAAAACAACTGCATCCACTGATCAAAAAACTCTTAATAAAAGTTTTCTATGCCATTTCTGAACAAACTTTCGCAGAATCAACACCTTGGACACAAAGGTTGCACCAAAAAAATTGTGATTTTAAAATTGAATTGTAGCTCCCTTCTTAAGCTTAGCTGTTTGGTATGGATGCAGTTGGGTACTGCCACTGGTGTTAATGGTAGAACGTGTCTCTGATGCATGGAAGATATAGAAATAGCTACCTTGTTTTGACCAACATGGTTTTTTTGGAGAGTAAATTTAAACAATGTACTGGTTTTTTTATCAAACTAATGCCATTTGTCATCGTCGTGTCAACCGCAGTTGGTTATATGACGGTTGTGAATCAGCTTGTCGGCAGCAAGAGAGAAACGTTTTAATGATAATAGGAGAGGTGTACCTGATAGCTAACCTCGCATGCTACTCCAGATGATGTAAAGAATTTAGTGCAGAAAACAGACTCAAAGGACAACAGAGGAGACGTATGGGACGATTAACAAGCAACTGTTTTATTGCGGTGCAATACAGAGAATATCAAGGAAAACATGAGCATGCGCAATGACAGCGGGCAGTACAGGTATACACATCACACAAGTGCAGTTTGTTGTGGTCGAAAAGGAATCGAGATAACTGCATTGAGAATCATGTCTGCAAAGAAGCGCAACTCACACAGTGATCAGATAGCTTTTTTAAATGGAAGTCTAGAAGCTGAGCCTTTACATTGACACTCCCGGCCAGAATCTTCATGTTATCAAATTGAGTCCTACATGTGCTTACTCGAGAAGAAAAATGCAGCACAAAGTTCGAGGTTTTTGTCGTTATTTTCTGTATTTTTTGCATGCTCCCGGAGCCGGTCATAGATGCAGTGGCCAGGGAGATCAGGTCTTTTTTGGGCGCCTGTTTGTTTTTGCAGGAGGGTTTTGAAGGAAGAAGGGATATCTCCCTTCTTCGAAGCCGGTGATGGTCCCATATGGGCACCAGGTGTCGCACAATCTGAAGAAAGTGGCTGGCAGGCACCACGTAACTTTGGTGTTTTCAGCCCCCAAGAAGCTTTCAAAGCCTTGTTATCTCATTGCGGATGATAGCGACGGGGCTGCAAAAAGAGACATGGCATCGCCTGTGTCAATCGCCCCACAGGAGTGGTTTACAGTATCCCTCTTTCATGCGGGTGTTCACATGTAGGCCAAACTGGCTGCTACATCAATGACCGGCTCCGGGAGCATGCAAAAAATATAGAAAATAGTGACAAAACCTGAAACCTTCTGCTGCATTTTTCTTCTTGTGTAAGCACGTATAGGGCTCGATTTGATAACACAAAGATTCTGGGCAGGAGTGCCAAATGTAAAGGCTCGGTTTCTTCTAGAAGCCTTCTATATCAAAAAGCTATCTCACTGCTGCGTGAGTGACACTTCTTTGCAGATTTATGATTCTGAATGCGTTTATATCAATTCCTTTTTGCCACATCAAACTGCAGTTGCGTGATGTGTGTGCTTGTACTGCCCGCCGTCTTTACACATGCTCATGTTATCCTTTATATTCTCTTCATTGCACTGCAATAAAACAGTTGGCAGGAGCACTTGTTAATCGTCCCATGTGTCTCCTCCATTGTCCTTTGCCTCTGTTTTTTGCGCTAATTTCTTACCATAATGCAAAACCAACTAGCCCGACAGCACACCTTTCTGTACTCTAGATGAGGATGAAGGAAGAGGGAAAAGAAGAGGAGAAAAAAAAAAGTGAAATGAAGCACACAGCACTCATGCACTCACAAACACACAGGATCTTCAAAGTGTGTCTACCAAAACCTTGTTCCTAAGATAAGCTAGTAAGGCTTTTGTCCCAAATGCAGCCAAAGCGGCATCACTCCAGGATCCCAGGACATGCTTTAAGCACAGGACGTCATCCTGGTGGAGTCCTAAAGTACTTAGCAATGCGTTGCGATGTGTACTGATATTCTGGCAGCAAGGATCTCTGCGATGAGACCACTGCGAGATGGCCACACTGGATAGCTTGGAAAGTGCTGTGATAGGGTCTGCTCAAACGTGCGTAATGGACTTAAGGAATACAGAGCAATTCTGCTTGGCTTTCAATTTTTGCTATCATATGGAAAGTGCACTTGTTACGAACTTCGGATACAACAAGCGAAATCCGCGCAACAGTCAGGTTTGTTATAAGTGGGCTCAACTGCAGTTGTTTCTCACATTTCCGCTTGCGCGAACTGCACCAGCAGCCGTAACAAAATTCACGCCAACCATAAAGCAGCACTTCTGTGGCGTTGCATCATCATCTTAGCTACTGGAGCCGCCTCAGGCGAAATTCTGGCACTTGCAGCGAGGCGATGCTTGGAGATCCGTCGACGCACGAAATTTCTCTCAGGTGGAGACCAGTAGCCGCCAGTGATAAACCATGCATCGACCACGAATTTTGGATTAATCTGCGGTACTGTGCTGTCCACAGGCGCAGTCCACTTCTAAGAAGATGAAAGCACTGCTGCTTCCCTCCATGCCAGCTGCCCCCTTTGCCTCCACAGTATGTTCGCATCACCAGCTGAATGGGGCAATTAGTTACAGCAGAAAATAATTCTCCCAGTGTCCATGACCTCTTCACACCTGTGTCTGTAGACGCCAGTTCGTACGCGCTTGTGTTTCGTCGCCCTCTCTTGCCAGTAACGACTCCGGTAGATGGGACAGTGATGCAGCGCCAGGCAAGCGCTGTTTTGTGGTCCGGGTTTAAGCGTGCTTGGCGTCTGTGTCAGCATGAGTGTAGCGCAACGGCAGTCAAGTGCCAATGGAGCGCGAGTCCCACTTTGGCTGGTGTGCCAGCACCATTTTGTGCATGCTAAACGAAAGCTGTCACAGCACCGGCATGAGGTGAAGCATTAGCACGAGATGACATTTGCATTGCACCATGTGGGAACGCTGCCACGATTGTAATGTAACAGTCGGATTTGCATTGCATTGGTTTCTGTGGGAGCTAGAATGGGACTGACTCACAAATACACAGCAGCCGGAAAAACGCACAATTTGGGAAAGTAACAACGAGGTTCTGTGTTCTAGCCATAAAGGCCCTGAACTCATCTGGTGAATGCAATGGCATCTGGACATTGCATGCACTGCATTGCCTGACAAAGACACACTTTTGCGCATTGAAACTGATTAAGTGGTTCAAACTGCTGGGTTTTCTGTTATGCTCAAAACAAGCATTGCAGGAATTGTGTAAGGATCCACATTTCTATCAACATTGCTGTCACATTGCTTTGCATATTTGGGGCTCCTGAATCATGTACCTTGAGACAGCTATAACCAAAAGGCATGCTTGTCCTGCATCTGTTTTTTGTTCTGCTGCTGTACTACTACACAAACAAATAAAATCTTTTGTATGCATGCATTGGATAGCATACTGTGCATTATGTGACATTGGACAATGTTTCATGGTATTGCAGGCAGGAGTATGTGGATCTCTATGTGGATTTTGTCCTTACTACATCTGTCCAGCACTGTTTTGATGCTTTTGCTCAAGGCTTCTACAAGGTCTGCAGCAGCAAAGTCCTGGCAAGTAGAGCTGTTCCTGGAAAGAACATTGTTGTTCAGTGCTCCAGCAGTTATGTACATTGTACAGCTTCTATTCATATCCAACATGAGGCAGTGTGAATGAGAGCTTTTTTGATCTTACTTTGGACAAACTGTAAAGCTTTTAGTGCAAAAGCAATAATCTGGAGTTTCAGAGCCTTTGAAAATCGCATCTTGTATGTTCACCTTGGAAGCATAGAAAAAAGAGCCAGAAGAAGAAATCACATAAATATTCACAGCTGGTAGAAGAACTCATGTCGGCGTGAACAGATCAGCTTCAAAGGCAGCTGCATGAGACTGCTAGGCTATTGCTGCAGCTGAACAAGCCTTGTTTTAAACTGCAGCACACACTCGCATTGTGCATTGCAGGGCATTGCCTTCATCAACTTGCACCTGCGGCGTGAACAGTTATGCGCCTTTCCTTTTCTCAAAACCAGCACGAGGCTTAGGCTCCGTTGATTTGGAGGAAAGGAAAGGAAAGGGGCATAACTGGCTCCCCTGGGTCAGTGGACACCTCAATCGCACTTTGAGGTATGTGGCGGTGGTGTCCGCCTGCAAAAAACTGTGCTTTTGCACAATATTGGTAAACCACCAGTTGTTTTTCGTTGGTGGCCGTATGACTGAGCTCAAGCAGTACTGAGCTGTGATTACTTCCTTACTGTAAAGTTACTCCACCTCAGGGAGTGTTCCATAGACACTTTTGAACCTTGCAGTGTAAAGTTTTCATAAAAGAGTCACACGAAAAAGAACTATTTGGCTTTGGTAAGAAGATCTGCCACATTTGCAGTGCTTGTACACAAAGGTGATTTGTCCACAAGGGAATTGAGACAGTGTGTGTTTGTGTGTGTTGTTTATTTTGTCATCCAGGACTTGTTCCATGCTCAGGAGTTGATGGTCTTGGTGGTTGGCAGTGAAAATTACAACTGGGACGAACTTGAGAAGGTATGGATGTTGCATTAGAGATAAAAGTTTCATAAACAGAACTGATACGTGGGATTATAATGTGTTAATTAACGTGGTCGTGTCAAGATTGCATGTGCTGTAGCACACAACCCTTGAGCAATGAAGTGGTGTGTAACGCTGTTTTTTTTTTTTTTTAGAATGCCGAATACAAAGATGAGTTTCACCGAAATCATCCAACCGTGCGAATGTTTTGGAAAGTCTTCCACAGCCTTGACTATGATGAGAAGAAGAAGTTTCTGCGTAAGTTTCTTGTTATCATCATTGAATTCTTGTGAATTGTGTTAGTCTTCATAACTGTTGACTGCCTTTTATGGGACAGCTGGCACTGAATTACAGGCCGATTTCTTAAGTTCAGGCTCCTTTTTGAGTGAAGCTAATAGTTGAACCTCAGTATATCGTTGAGACATCTTTGTTTGCAGTGTTGTTAATAATGTGCTTTGAGTGCAGTGTGCCTGTGTAGAGGTTCATGTGCGCTGTAGTCCATGATAAAGAGCCTCACACTTACTCCTGTGGACAACTTGTGATCACTTAGCTATGACTTTTACTACGATGATAGCTTGATCATTCAGAAGCAGTGAGCTAATTCTGGTTTCACTGAGTAATTTTTGTATAATTCCACCACTTGTGAATGTAGAGGTGTGCTTTAATATGTCGAGATGTGTTTTCTTGAGTGGGATTACATTTGTTTGTCTCCCAGAGCAGATAATCTGTACTTTGTTTCTTAGTGCACACTTTTTTCTTTTCTTTTTTTTTTCAGTTTTCTTGACAGGATCGGACCGAATTCCCATCCTTGGAATGAGCGAGATCAAGGTAACTTTCTTCAGTCTTTTACGCTTTTAATCTGTTAGTGTGTACAAAATGTGAGTGAGTTGTTGGCTATTTGGGGGGGGGTTGCTCTGCTTGCCTTGGCTGCCCCACCTTGGGGCAGAGCATCACCCAAGTGGTGCCCGAAGCCAGCTCCCTTTTTCTGTTATCATCTAGATGTGTTGTACTTGTTTATAGCATCTTCATAATAAACTTGATGAAGATTCCGTGACATGCAGTTTGTAGATATGTACAGTGGGGACACATTTTCTTCCAGTCATTGCCTAGTAATTTTTTCTGGTCGGGTCAATCATCCCTGGTCTGAAGCAGGGATGAAGCATTTTGAAAAGGTGCGTCTTTGCAGCCAAATCATTGCAGCAGTGGTCTACTAGCTGAGTATATTGCCTCATATGCCGGAGGTTTTGGTGTTTTGGACAAGGCATCCACATGGCTAGCTATGTGCCCAGCTCTTACAGGTCACATGCCTGCTTGAGGATGTGCCATCCCGTATCAACTGTCACATCCATCATATGGCTAGTGTGCTGCAGCTCATGTGTGAGCATATGCTAGCCTCAGATCATAGTGGTAACGCATGCATTGTGGTTGAGAGCAACAGTTGACTGTTTCAGACCAATCGAGTCATTGTTCCTGTATTGTTCTTTTTCATTCCCAATTATTGCCGATATTTCCTTTTAACTTCTGTTATCTCACCTCATAAAAAAAACTAAGGACAACAGCTGGGTGCTGTTTTCGAGATCGGCTTTCGATTCTGGATGCTCGTGAGATCCCTCTGCAAGAGGGTGCCCGGAGGCGCATGTTCTCAGTACCTTAGCATTGACCTACGAGTCTTTACTTGAAAAACACTTTTGTTTCTGACTGAAGTGCTCAAGAGATCATTCTTTTTTTGCGTGATGTCAAGGCAATTGTTGTTGAATTCAAGGCAGTCGTTATCGTTATCGAACCGATCGTGGCCGGTGAAGAATTCGCGTCACCAGGCATAGTTGAAGGAATCTGTGAGGATTGTCGTCACGCATACTTCCCCCATCGCGTAATTTTGTGGGTTTCAGAGCTCTGTTTTCAGTAAAATGGCACATTTGTCATCATGTGACGCTGTCACTTTAGCTAGCACACATCACATTAGTGGCATGCACTAGCTTCACTTCGTATTCACCCTTAGTGTCCCGTTACTAATAGGTGTTCAGCACACCATTTGCTCATTTGCTGCTTGGCCAGTGATGCTGGTAGTAACGTGTGAAGACCCCACCAAGTCAGTGTCGCAGGCCTTGGAAGGCTTCACTGAATGGTGGGTAGAGCGACTGATGTTATTGATGCTTCTGGCTTTCATTCCTTCCTGATTGCACATCAGAAAAATGGCCAGGGTTGCCAGATTGGGCTATTAATAGCCAAATTGGGCTACTTTTTGTGCGAGTTGGCGTCAGAAATTTCGTTTTGGCTATGTGGCTACTTTTGGGCTACATTTTTTTCATGCGTGAAAAAGTTTGGCGCATGATAGCCATAGTTGCTTATGCGCCATAAAACCCCATATAACTAACTAACGTGCGTGAAAAAAAAGTTAAATTTGTTATAATGTGCTCTGTTACAATTATACAGTGACCGAAATAAAAGGAATGCCGGAATCAAAATGGAGGCTATAGCAGGTTAAAGAAATGGAGCGCGTCTGCTACAAAATGACAACGCTGTGTTCGAGGAAACATGTGTTTCAGGCGGTCAAGGATCATGGCCTTTCGATTTCTTTTATGAAGAGTGGACACTACGTGAAAGTTGCCCCCCGGAAACACGTCACGGCCTATATTCCACTTAATCATCGAACTAACGCCACCTTCGCGCGCGCGCCACCGAACATAGACTGTTGCTCTCTGCACATGTGAGCGTTCTCCCATCGACGGTGCACCACGGGTAACCATGGTACAAGAATAGAGGGAAAACACTAAGAGAACTTACGTCTTCCAACGTGGTGCGAATGCGTAAGCATTAAATGCTACTGTTTCACTTCTGTTGCCTGGTTTCGTGATCCTCACATGTTAGCCGTTAACCGTAGACGTGGCCTAGTGGTTTGGGGCATCCGCTTCGGCTGCGGTAGGTGGCTGGTTGGAAACCCACCGCCAGGAATTTCTTTTCTTGTATTGTGTATTCTGCTTCTGCGGGCACATTCTGCTCAAGATACGCATGAGGCAAGTAATGCTTACGCATTAATAAGGTTTTTCTGTTTCTTCCTATTCTCGTGGTGGACACAGCAAGCGCGCCACTCGCTAGAGCCTACGCTTTTTCTGCAGCCTCAAGCGGCACATGTGCAGCCCTCGAGATTCATTGCGAGCGACGCGAGAGCGCCGTGTCCGTTGCGTAATCTGCGTGCACTCATGCGGAACCATAGAGCCATTCTTCGGCGTGGCGCGGAACCCACTGTAACTAACGAAGGCGGCGGAAGTTAGTGGCATGACATGGCATTAGATCCGTCGTTACGAGAACTTTAATCAGAATGGGCAAGTGGGTGATGTACATCCGGGACTCCAAAAGGAATGGAAAAAAGAGCCGGAATTCAATGGCAATATGTTTTTCTCATTATTGTGAACGTGCTGTTAGACTGAAGATAAAATCGACACAGATTACCATCTAATGGCATATATCCTTGATTTATTCTGAGCTCATGCATATCGTAGAATGTAGCATCAAGAGGGCGCTCGCTAGATGCTTTGAGGTGACGCTCTCAGTGAGAACCTTTCTCTTAAAGCATAAAATTGAAATGTGAGGCTGTGTAAGTATATAGTAAAGTATTTTCACTGTCGATGTGTCTAATCTGCGCGCGAACATTTAAAAGGTGAAATATTCCTAAACTAGAGCTGTGATTACGCTATATAGCGCCGCCGTTCTTTTCCGCGTGCAGACTGGCTGTCGTCACCTGCCTCAGGTGATATGGCCTACTGCCGCACCTGCAAAGTGGAACTTCAGCCCCATCTTTAGGACCTGGTTAGCGCACCTGGTTAGCCGCACTGGTTAGCGCGCATGATGGATGCGAAATGTAACAACGGAAAGAACACGCCGTGCGCACCCCCTCAGACATCATGTGCGGGAAAGAAATCTAATATGAAAATATTCTTGCCGAAAATTAATTCAATATGCTTAAGAAATGTCGTCACAAAAACAAATATTTTTTGGCTACTTTTGGGCTACGCAAAAATTTCGCTTTTGGCTACGTTTGGGCTACTACGGAAGCCAATTTGGCTACCTGAGGTCGGAGCCATCTGGCAACCCTGAAAATGGCGAGCATCAAGTGTGCTATGCTGTAATAAAAATATAAAACTCTTTCATGCACTTCTAGTTCATTCTGTAAAAGCATCTGTAGGCCCCTTATACACCAGCAGCAATAAGCTTATGCTTCGTCCGATAAACTGAGCAGCGAAAAATTCACTTCACCGCACTGCCAGAAAAACAGAGCTCCATATTTTTAACGCTCGTGTAGGTATGACATGATTACTTTCTACTGGCACTTTGTACTGGTGCTTACAAATATGCAGTGGGCTTTAGCTAAACTTTCTTTTAGCCATATTTCAAGACATCACACATTGTAAAGCTTTATTGAGAAAGGGTATGGTTAGTGAAAAAAAAAACTAGCCAATGTGCTTTCCCATGAAAATGTCCTTGCATAAGGAGGGGGTGTCCTTTCCTTAAACCTGCTCTTGCTTAATTATTAAGTGCGATAACTTAATACTGTACCGAAATTTGCAGTCCAAATTTATTGAAATGTGCAAGAGGACTGGCTAAAATACGCATGGTTAAATGAGCACCAAAGCGTTGGATCAAATAAAGTGGAAGTTTACTGTGTAGAGAAAGCAAATGTGCCCTCTGCCCAGGCTATGCCTGGAGACGCTTGTGAGATGCTGCCCGATTCCCACTGTTTGCAGTGTGGCACTTTCTAACAAGAATTCAAACAAATGCTTCATGCGTTCATCTCATTATGAAGCTGCAAACCACTGTCTGGATCACTGAGCTACATCCACCACTACTTGCTTCAGGCTTCTCTTGATTGTGTCAAGCTATAACTAGTAGAAGGCTGTACCCTCTAATTCACCATCTAATTCACGTGGCCCACTATCAGCAAAGGTTTCAACGATTCTTCTGAAAGTACTGTGCCAGTACCATCTTGGTTTCTTTGCCATGCCTATTGTCTTCTCAATCACTGTCCACTGTTTGACACAAGCAAGTTGTTGTCTCACTTGTCAGTCAACGGCCGAACAGTGGTATTAATCTAACTTCGAATGATCCCTAGCTTTGAGTCACCTTAATATGAGTGGCACAGCGTTACTTAGCTACGAGCGACACAGCATTAGAACTGAAATTCTCACAGGCAGCATGAAGGGGTCACTTTTTCCTCCTCTCTTCTTCCCATGTACAAGCCAATGAAAGACAAAAGTTTGCCAGTCCTGGCTGCGGCGTTTCATTAGAGGCAAATCGCAAAATGCGCTTTGTGCTGTGAGGTGTCAGTGTACGTTAACGATCCCCAGGTGGTCGAAATTGTTTTCCGGAGCCCTCCACTACGGCACCTTTATCTCTTGCTTCTTTAATTCCCTCCTTCATCCCTTCCTCACTCACTGAGACATGAGGCAGTTACTGTGCCATTTGCTTTCCTCAGAAATAATTTTTTTTTGTTTTTACCAATGTGGCCTGCCTGGCAAGCCAAGCTTGAGACTCCTGCTTGATGTGGGCCATGGCGTGGTCACCCCAGGCAGCATGTGAAGCCTCTCATAATGCTGCACATAATTTCGGTTACCATTACGAAAGTATCGAAAGGACCCTGCCTGAGCGTAGGCAGGGTCTGCTTATGTCAGTGTGCCTAATCTGTGGGAACCACAAAAATTCTGAGTGCTGACGACAAAGGTGGCAATGTTTTTGGTTTGCATATCACTTTTATAGGGGAGAGGTTTGAAGAAACATAACCAGGGAAGGGCTCTGGGCGTGCCACAGCTGAAATTCTAAACTAGCTGATTCTGATGTAGTTTTCATTTAAATATTCACTTCCCTTAGTGCAAACGTCAGGGGAACAGTTCCTGATCAAATTTCATATGCTTTATGCCGCAGGTTGTCCTACAGCCGATGAAAGTGGATGACAGCCACTTACCTGTGGCCCACACATGCTTCAACTTGCTTGATCTTCCAATGTATTCAAGTGAAGCAGTGATGCGAGAAAAACTGCGACTAGCCATCCAGAATGCCCAGGGATTTGGTCTTGTATAGCCTCTTTGTCAAGAGTAGCTGGAAAAGCAGCAAGCACACCGAACAATTGTCAGCTGCGCTTGCCTTTCTTTCTTTTTTTTTTTTTACCCAAGTGGTAACGGGTGAATAAAGCAGGGAACTGCCACTGATATGTCCAGCTCTGGCGCACAAGGCAGTTGTAGGCCTATAGAGAAGCATCAGCGCTCCTCACAAGAAATACCAAAAGCTGTGTCGCATATCATCAAGAAATGAAAGAACCCACATGCTGCCAGAGAATTGCAACTGTGGCTCAAGATTTGAGTCAAAACCAAGTCCTTATTGGGCATTTTCTCAGTAGAGTGCCCAGTTATTATACTTAGGCAGTGAATGAGCAACTACATTTTGCTTGTAAAATGGCAAGTTTAGTCATATATTTTAATAGAACTACTTCCAACATCTTAACCATTTTGTCACTTGGAGGTGCGTTAAGGTACTGAATATTCTGAACAGTCTATGTGCACATGCTACTGGTATTGGAATGCTGCTTGGCACTCAAGCCTCGAGCTGTTTCCTTGCATTATGAAAGAGTTCTCAGCTACAGGTGTTTAGAATGCACGAAAAGATAAAGCCCAAGGAGCCTGGTCTCTATTCTTGGCCTTATGGGCTTAAGTCCGTTATACTGTGATTGGCGCAACTGGGCGTATATTTTCTATTGGTCTTGTTTTTTAGTGATTTTACTGGCTTGCAGTCACCAATTTAATTTATTTGTGCATGCATGAGCCTTTGTTTTGTTTCTCTGATGCTCATGCGTGCTCTGTGAGCCATGTGTTTTGTGTAAGTTTGTTGCGTTTGATCAAAGTTTGAAAAATAAAGGCGGCCTTTACTCTTTGATTCAGTGGCTGTACTTTACGCTTTCCTAGTGCAGGAGAAAATTCTGAGTTAAATGTTTCTGATTTGAACTACGGGGAATTGAGAAGCGGTGACTGCATACAGCAGCCATCTAAAATTAACAGCCTAAAGGAGGAAAGTCTGGTACATGTATTAAGAGAATGAAACTGAAAAACAATGTTTTTTTTCACTGTTGCCTAGCGCCACCAGCAGTTTTCTCAATTTTTACCTAACCATAGTCATGGAGGAAGGAAAGAATTTAGAAGAGGCTGTTGCGTCATATTTTTTGAAGCCCAGACGTGAGGGCTCCCCCCTCGTGAGTTGGCCACCATCTTATTGCACTTGCACGTGCGCCGCAGTCGATGATGCAGATGATGCCACTGCGCCCTACGTTACTATTGGCTGCACCATCAGCCAAAGGTTCCCAGTAGTCCTTGCAAAAACATGTGACTTCCGGCACACTTTTTATGCAGCCCGGATAGTGAGGGCCTCTCCTAAGCTATTCTTCCTCCATGACCGTAGGCTAGGCAAGTTTTAAGGCTGGCCTGTGCCTCCCCGCATGCGCTGCCGCAAAGCTGCAACAGCGCACTGATGTTTGCATTTCAGTGAAGCACGAGGTTCGACACAGACTATCCATGGAGTGAAATGTGGCACAGCCATCTTTCTCCCACCCACATGCATCGCATGCGCTGCTGTCAAGAAAGTGTTTGCATGGTGATCGCGTGGGTGCGCATGCTTGTAGGCCACGCATAGAGTTCTGCCGTGGTATTGCGAGGCATCACCCATTTGTTTATGCATTGTTCCAAGGAAAGAACACAGTACTGGCCCCTCAGCGGAGGCAACACATCACTTTGGCCCCAGCTTCCCGTAGACTGCACCTCCGGCCTGACCTGACCGGGGGAAATCAGCAGTCGCCCTTTCCTATCCTCCGCTCTGTCTTTCACTTTCCTATCCCTTGCTCACAACCCTCCTGTCTCCTATTCACTTCTTGATTTTTTCCTTTTTCCTGGCAACTAGGGTTAACCTTGTGTGACGAACTACTCCGAGTTTCGTCATATGGGGTTATAGTTGGGGTGTATGGCTGACGGGGCAGGACTTGCGAGTTCCTGTCCCATCCCCTCGTTGGGCTCCGTGGTGGGCGGCTGGCACCGTCACCAAACAGTGCACATATTTCATGGCTCCCACTTCCCAAAAAATGATCGCCCTCAAAAAAGAGTGTGGACCAGTGTGACAGCCCAAAACCTCCAGAAATCCAAAGAAACTTTCCCAAAATTCCACGTTCTCCATAGCGAAGAGACATATAAAACTGCCCTAACGATATCTCCATTCTTTGTAGCAAAAAGTCTGACTGATGTCTTGGGCAGGGGTTAGTTACAAGCTAAAAAAAAAATGCCTAGTGACGACCTCCTACTGGAGCTTAAAGACAATGACCGATTTTACAAGCTGTCCATCATAGTGTCAAGTAGGAAACCCCAGACAATGTCCAATTTTTCAAGCTGTCCACCATAGTGTCAACTGGGAAACCCCAGTTTCAATCACTGCACACCGGTCCTTAAACACTGTCCATGGTGTGATTTCTGAAACAGACTTTATCCACCTCACTGAGGAAGAGATCCTTGAGGGTCTCAGTGACCAGAATGTCCTAAATGTCCATCGCATTAAAGTAGGAAAGACGACAAAGAAATCCCAACAAACCATGTAGTTCTGACATTCAAATCCAGCACGCTTCCAGAGTTCATAGAAGCAGGCTACTTGAAAATGTTCGTCATTACATCCCGAACCCCCGAAGGTGTTTAAATTGTCAAAGATATGCACAAGGATCGCAGAGCTGCCGTGGCCACAAAACTTGCCCTAAATATGCCTTAAAGGACCATCCTTCCGATAACTGTGAAGGCAGTTCGCTGTGCAAACTGCGTAGGTGATCGCCCCGCATATTCAAAGTCATGTCCCTCATGGAAGAATGAGAAAGAGATCATCACAATGAAGACAAAACAGAATGTCATTTTCAAGGAAGCGAGACTACTCTTCCAAGTGAAACACACTTTCAGCTTCTCTGCAAAAAAAAAAACTTTGCTGATGTGGTGCGCAGGGGCAGTGCACCACACAGCTCTCTGACATCTGCCCAGGCCACCCTCACCGAGCCTATGGCAGGGCCATCCATGCCCCAGGCAGGGAGTGCCGGCCCACGAGTCAGCACCCTGCAGGACTTCCCCCGCCGGGGGCGGCCTGAAACTCGCACATCTGCGGCTCCACAGTCCTCCAGCACCTCTGGTGAGGTGATGGATGTAACTCCCACTCCGCCCACTTTGCAGTGGCAGAGCAGCTCTATCGAGTGAAAAAAAGACAGCCCTGATAACGGGCCCAGAAAAGTAAATTCCTTCCGTTCCATTCCCACCCAAAAACACATGACTTTTGTGGTTCAATGGAACTGTAGAGAACTGCTGAGCAATTAGTGACATAACACATATTCTAGGGTCAATGCTCCTCTAGCTTTATGTCTTCAGGAGACCAATCTTGGTTCACAACATATAAATATCTTAAGACATTATAAAAACTTTTCGACGAGATCGCGAGCATGCAAATAGACTCTCGGGAGAGGTCGCAATTGTCAAAGCGGCATCCCCGCTCAAGAAATCAAACAACACAAAACTTAAGGCGGTTGTGGCTAGCGTCGTCAGCTACAAAACCATAAAAATATGTTCTGGATATGTTCCCCCACATATCACATTAATAATCCAAGATTTAGAAGGCCTGATCGATGAACTGCCAGAGCCGTATCTGGTAGTTGGTGATTTTAATGGTCACTCCCCCTTTTGGGGAAGCGAACGCTGCGACTCTAGAGGGCAAATAATCGAAGATTTTATCCTGTCGAATAATGTCTGTCTTAAATACGGGAAAAGCCACTTATTGGTGCCCAAGCTCTGGAAAAATGAGCTTCCTCGATCTAGTTTTTGCACCGCCATCCGTTTTTAACGATTTTAAATTAGATATTTTAAATGACCCTTTGCGAAGTGATCACCTACCTGCTGTCATCAGTCATTCATCATCTCCAATAATCCCGCGGCACTGGAAACTGGAAGGCCGCGGCACTGGAAACTTAACCTCGCCGACTATTCACTTTTTACAAGAAGTGCCAGTCCGGAAAATGAATTTTGTGACGACCTTAGCACAGGTGAAATTAAAATTAATGAAAAGTTTACTGCATGCATAATATCAGCCACAACACTCGCTATACCACAAACAACAGGATTCGTACAGAAGAAACACAAAATATGGTGGACGCAAGAATGCACATTGGCAAAAAAAAACAGCAAAACAAAGCCTGGGGTGCTCTCCGTTGATATCCCACTGCAGAGAACTTGCTTACCTTTAAGAGGGCCAAGGACAGAGTGCATTGCGTTCGAGGAAATGCAGAGAAAGCCTCCTGGCAGAAATATGTGTCCTCAATAAATAGTTCAATAATGTCAAAGAAAATGTGGGAAAAAGTTCGTAAATTTACGAGTGATCATTTTCCTTTCACGCTTCCGCTATTGACAACACCCGGTACACAAACATCGGTAGAAGAACAGGCCAATATATTGGGCAAGCATTTTGCTGAAGTCTCAAGTCCAACCACACAAACACATTCCAGAAACACAAAGCAATAGCTGAAAAACAAAAACTTCCATCTGGAGCAGGTATGCATGAGGACTACAGTCAGCCCCTCACACTGCAGGAATTAAATAGGGTATTATCTTTTGGTAAAGAGAAAGCACCAGGCCCAGACAATGTGCATTATACTATGCTTGCCCATCTCTATCAGGTTGCTGTAGAGGCACTGTTGAAATTCTTTAATAAAATATGGATAACTGGAAATATACCTTATGAGTGGAAAAAAGCAGTCATAGTATCTTTTCTGAAATCCGGAAAACCACCAACAAGTCTTACCAGTTACAGACCGATAGCCCTCATAAGCTGCGTTGCTAAATCTTTCGAAAGTGTAGTAAACATTAGACTGACCTTCGTACTTGAATCTCAGCAACTTTTAGACATACATCATTGTGGATTTAAAAAAGCATGTTCAACCACTGATCACCTTGTCCGCCTAGAAAACGCCATGTAGGAGGCGTTGATTCAAAAGCAGCATTGTATCGAGGTCTTCTTCGACCTGGAGAAGTCCTACGATACCACGTGAAAGTTCGGCATCTTCTGCGACCTAGCAGAGCTCAATATCCATGGCAGGATGCTGAACTGTTTGAATGACTTCCTGGCTAACCGCACATTCCGAGTCCGCCTAGGAGCAACTCTCTCCAAGATTTCACCCAAGAGAACGGTGTTCCTCGGGTGTGTATTCTAAGCACGACAGTCATCGCAGTAAAAATGAATTCCTTAGCTAAAGTAATACCCATGCCAATAATGTATTTGGTTTATGTAGATGACCTACGGATAGCATGCACTTGCTCCAGCATATCTACCTGTGAGAGGCAAATATAAATCACACTAAACAAACTGGCTGCTCAAAAAACAGTAGCTGTTCTGTTCTCATTGTGACGAGGCATACAGGTCGATCCCAATCTATACCTGAATCTAACCGCACTACGAATTAAACAAGAACACAAATTTTTAGGCATCACTTTTCACAAGAGACTTGTATTTCCACCACATATTAACCTTAAAAAGAAAGCTTCTCAAGCCCTCAATGTCTTAAAAGTGATCTCACGAAAACGATGGGGGTTCATAGAGCATGCCTTTTACAAATCTATCGCTCTCTGGTGCGATCGAAGCTGGACTACGGGTGTGTAGTATATGGTTCAGCAAGAGCATCCTACCTGAAATGATTAGACCCTGTTCATAACCTTGGTCTGCACCTATCATCTGGAGCATACAGAACACCGCCGGTAGCCAGCCTTTATGTTGAATCTAATGAACCCGCTCTAGAGGATTGAAGAATCGCGCTTACGTGCACATGTCTGAAAAGTACATTCTCTTCCGAAACATCTCTGCCATCCCATTGTCACCAAGTGCCCATCCAAAAGATTATTCAACAACAAACCACACTCTGTCGGGCCATTAGTACTGCGCTTTGAAGATAAATGCAAAGAGTTAGCAATACTAGATGCCCTACCGAATACTGCCCAAAGATATGAATATTTGTCACCATGGTACAGCCTCCCTTCAGTACGTGACTTCACGCTGACACATTTACACAAAAAGGAAATGCCCTGTGTGTGCATACTACAAGAATTCTTTGCAATACGAGAAAAATATGACATCTACACTGAATTTTACACTGATGGTTCAAAAACAATCATGTTGGAAGTGCAGTAATTCATGAAAAAAATGAAAAAATAATACCACTACCAGTATACGCATCGGTTTCTACTGCCGAGTGTTACGCGAACTTCGTAGCTGTAGAACAAATAGTAAGAGAGAACATCAAAAATAGCATCATTTACACCAATTCCATGAGTATGCTCAAAGCGCTGCACTTTAGAAATGCTGCTGCACCCATAATGGGAAACATCGTACATAACATAGTCAAAATCACAAAAAAACATAACATTAAATTCTGCTGGGTCCCTAGCCATGTTGGAATTGTGGGTAACGAGAAAGCAGATGCATGTGCTGCACAAGCCCGGAATGGTCAAATAAAACAAGTGATCATACCGCACAGGGATTGTTTGAAATTAATGTACAGTAAACTCAGAAATAAGTGGCAGGCTGCATGGGAAGAGCAGGTAAACAACAAATTGCATTCTGTAAAGCCCATTTTAGGACAATGGCAACTGTGTAGACATCAAAAATGTTTTACCGAAGTTATTTTATGATGGCTCTGCACTGGACACACACACCTTACACACAATTTCCTGCCGATAAAACAAGACACACCTCTCTGAAATGTGTGGTGCTGAACTTGCAGTAAACCATTTTTTAATTTCATTTATAAAACTAGAAGAACTAAGAAAGGAATATTTCACAACATTTTCAATGACTGCATCGCGTTACACCCCATGTTGCTTTTAGGTGATCGATCACTGGTTGATTTTTCATGTATTTTGAAGTTTCTCAAAGCTAGTATTTTAAACAAACTATAAGCTTGGTTTGGCTTGGTGCCCTGCCGCGGTGGCTCAGTGGTTATGGTGCTGGGCTGCTGGCCCGAAAGATGCGGGTTTGATCCCGGCCGCGGCGGCCGAATTTCGATGGAGGCAAAATTTTAGAGGCCCGTGTACTGTGTGATGTCAGTGCACGTTAAAGATTCCCAGGTGGTTGAAATTTCCAGTGCCCTTCACTACGGCGTCCCTCATAGCCTGAGTTGCTTTTGGATGTTAAACCCTAATAAACCAAACCAAACCAAACTATAAGTATAAAAAGCTTTACCTATAACAAAAACTCTAACCTTGTATTTGGCACATAATAACCCCAGTTGCTTTTGCGCCATTAAAATCAATATAACTAACTAACACAATTACAAAATTTTCTACCTATATTAAGGATTGTTCCGAGGAAAGAACACAGTACCAAAATTTGGTGCCTGTACTTCTACAGCAATAACTGTGTGTACAGTAGTGTACTGCCAGCAGTGTACTGCCGTGACTGAAAGCACCTGCTGTTTCCTGCTCCATAGAGGAATTGTTGCCCAGGTTGATTTTTTGCTATCAGCTAGAATTTATACTTTAGCCAATGATAAATCTCCATTTTTCATATCATTAGGTTCCAACACAAAGCCAGTTTTCTCTCCTGTGGCATCCGCACCCTCAAGGGAACCAGGAAGCTCCAAGCTGGGACCCATACATCGCAATATAAAGCAAACAGAAACCAAGTTTCCTGCAGATTCTTGTTTAATCCTATGCAAACTGGATTAAGAGTAACGAATTTTCACCTGGGCCCATCTGGAAGCTTAGGTTGTCATGTGAGCGTGGCGGTCAAATAGAGAGGCACTGAGAGAGCAAAGTGATATTGTGTTGGGACCTACTGCACCAGCTGGGCGCTTACTGGTTCTCTGGTATGTTGTTCCCAACGGAAAGCAAAGTAGTTTTTTGTTGGGACTTACTGGTCCCAGAAGAGAACCTACTGCTTTTCAACTTGGACAGCTTTTTCCACTGTTCGTGTGGTAATGATGTTCTTCAACTGACAGAATTTCTAATAGAATTGTGTAGTTAAATCTGTTGGTTTGTACTAGATATAGACTGCATTAACAGAGCCAAAAGATAAGGAGGGATGAGACTTTGAAATCCTCCAAAATCTCCGAAAAACTGATTTTTTTTAAAATTCTGTGTTTTTATGCCTTGCCTCATTTTTTTTATGCTGCCCCAAAGATTCATTGCTGAAATTAGCTGGAAATTACTCTATAAAAAAATTCTCATGAACCGTAGTGACTTTGCATTTGCAAGGAAATGCTCGAACAACGGGCGTTTCTCTCTGTTGTCATAGTGTAGGTCAAGACATTCTTTGTTTTTCAAACTTGTGAATTTTAAATTTCTTGAATGAAATTTTCTTCTCATAAATCAATGGCCGCTGCATTGCAAAAAATTCAAAACAAAAATTTGTTTCGCGGAAAAAAATTACAGGAATGCCTAAATT
Source organism: Amblyomma mixtum (assembly GCF_055824585.1). Taxonomy (NCBI): domain Eukaryota; kingdom Metazoa; phylum Arthropoda; class Arachnida; order Ixodida; family Ixodidae; genus Amblyomma; species Amblyomma mixtum. The sequence continues at coordinate 122,907,248 of NC_143014.1, forward strand.
GACCTGTAGCATGCTAGTAGGAATGCAGTGAAAGTTACCAGCGTTCTGCCACATTTTCTTAACTTCGTCGCCTTTTCACAAGATTCAAACAATTTTCTGGAGATGTAGCAGTGAAATTTTGTGCCAGCAGCCATGCGATTATTTGTAATATACTAAAAAAAATTTATGTAAATACATCAAGAAATAAAAATTAGCTGTGGTTTAACTATTGTTGAACCTGGTTAGAGCAAAAGCTGTGGTGTATCGGGCAACTAGACGTGGCTTGGCGTCGTAACGTTGAGTGTGTTCCAGACTCCTTGGTTCCGGACAACTCTGCTACTTGCTTATTGAACATCTGTAATTTACACACTCATCATTAAATTATTCAGGAACACCTCAGTACATATATACTTGACGAAACGTTTTTAAGACATCTGTGCATTCACTAGACGCGCGCCATCTGCTGGACTGTTGCCATACATTGTGTGTAGGGGTTTCAGTGGGTGCCGCATGATGACACTACGACTGCATGCCATACACGAAGAAAATTCTTTGGAGCGAGAGAGAGATAGAAAACTTTTAATCAGCATAGATTAATTTGCAGGAGCTGGGTGGTCAGGGCCCTTAGTCCAGGGCTCCGGTGGCGGCAAGTAACTTGCAGACTGGCTGGATGATCCACTAGGCTTGCTGGTCCAGGTTTTTGCTACTGGCTTAATTGGGATATCTGTAATTTACATGCTGATGATTAAATTATTCATGCACACCTCAGTACGTATATATCAAAGACACGTTTCTTAGATATCTGTGCATTCACTAGACGCGCCTCTTGGGGCCGCCACGGTGGCTCGGCTGGTTATAGCGCTCGGCTGCTGACCCGAAGGACGCGAGCTCGATCCCTGGCCACGGTGGCCGAATTTCGATGGAGGCGAAATTCTAGAGGCCCGTGTACTGTGCAATGTCAGTGCACGTTAAAGAACCCCAGGCAGTCGAAATTTCCGGAGCCCTTCCCTATGGTGTCCCTCATAGCCCGAGTCACTTTGGGATGTTAAACGGGCCCCATTAAAAAAGAAAGACGCGCCTTTATTCACTTTCAAGAGTCGAACAGGCAGGATATCGCCCTACTGCCTGGCTCCCTTTCCTTGATGCATGCGTGTGTCTCCCAGAATTTTGATGGGCTGACAAAGTGAGAGCTGGATGCTGGTGTGACTGTGTATGACGGGTTGCGTGATGCGACTTGGTTAAGTTGGACAAGTCTGTCAGGGTGGGTGTACTTCCATGCAATAAAGAAGCAAACAGTTGTGGCGGAGTGGAAGCGACCTGTATCGCATGTTGGGCCCGGTTTCGATTCCCACCTACACCACAATTTTCATCTTTTTATTATTAAGGCGGCCACTTAAAGGGCACACCTGCGCCATAACATGACCTTCAAGTTTTGTACATAAGTGGAGCTTTCGTTTCAAAAAATGTTTGCCAAAAGTTGTGTACCCCTTTAAATGCAAAACTTTGCCTAATGAATTCCTATTGCTTTTCAACCTGCACAGCTTTTTCCACCATTTGTGCAGCAATGATGTTCAACTGATGATTTGTAATGGAATTTTGCAGTTAAATCTGTTGGTTTGTGCTTGGTATAGATTGCATAAATAAAGCAGCTTAGTTAGAAAATGCTGACTATTGACCATTCATCACTAATGGTTTGGAGCACTCTGAAAGGCCAGCCCGTGTAGGGTAGCAAACCAATTATTCTTCCGGTTAACCTCTCTGCCTTTCCTCTTATTTCTCCTCCTCCTAAAAGGCCAGTATGAAAGTTTTGTCTTGCAAAAAAAACAAAAAAAGACTACAATTGAGTAGTACGTCAAGAAAGTTTGCTAAAAAGAGACTGCATTTGTAATGGAAGTGAGTGCGCCTGAATTCAGGAATGGTTCACAAATTTATCATCATTTTTCAAACCAAATTAAACCTACGGTGTCAAGAACCAAACTAATTTTAGAAAAAATTACCACCCAATGAAGCAGCGCAAAGTACACAATTTGAGAGATATTACAGTGCAAAAAAAATATTTGTGTGGACTGCTGCTGGGGTATGCTCTACCTTGTAACAACATTTTAATGTGATAGCGTTAAGGAGTTCATGTCACAGAAAATCTGGTGTCGTCGTCATGCAGCATGATGAACGTGAGCGAAAAATCCACAAAGAATCCCCAGAAAAGGAACCTAGAAGGCAGCTGATACACCTAGGTCACGCAGCCTTGCGGTGTCATCAGAACCTGCCCACTGCGGTTGTGAGCAAACTGTGCACCATATGGCAGGTGGCGTGCAGTTAAATTAATGATTGGCCACGAGAGGTTGCTAGGGAAGAGCAAACACGGGTCTCACAAGCCCCACCGGTGGCACCACCTGCCATTGCAGGGCAGTGGGGCACCATGCACCACTTGTTTATTACCTATTCTCCACTATCACCCTTGGGACACCCTTCAGGGAAGGCTATATAAGCTTGACTCTATGTTATGCGCTCGGAGGTGAGTGGATGAGTTGCATGTTGTACTGCACTGTGGAGCTCAAGTGTCCGTTGCTCTCGTTGGTCCTTGCAAAGTGTTATGATAAGTTGTTCAATGCTTTGGCGCTGCTCCGTTTCTTCGATGATATGTTGTAGAGCTTACCAGTTGGCAGGCCTGCATGCTTGTGCAGGGTTGCTGAACTTTTCAAGAATGTTACATTAATGTTATGAAACACTGTGGCAATGTTGCAGCAATGTTATACATATGTGGACACAACATCGCGAAAAATGTTGCAGCAATGTTTTTTATGTATGTTGTCTTGATGTTGGCAAAGGAGGACACTATCTACATTAATGCACCCTAAAAAGGTAATATTGCTGCAATGTTCCAGCAGCAATCTGTGCTACTAGGGCCATATGTATACAGAACATACTTTTGATCCCACTTATATACCCTCTATATGGGACATCTCATGCTAGGGCTAGTGGCGCGCTGTTAAGTGCAGTTATTTAATTCCAACAGCTGCAGCACAAAAGTATACAATTTAGCAGATTAAGTTGAGGGCAGAACCATATTAGTTTTGCCTTATTTGTCAAATGTGCAAATGTTCACATGCATGGATACATTGGGTGCCATTGGAATTCCAACTGGGATCACCAGTCAGCAAAGACTGATCCAACTGAGCATCCAATTGGGACGTGACCTACCAATACTATTGCTTTGTACAACGGGCATTCTATTTAGATTGTCCAATTGCAGCAACAACTCTAACTGGAACAAATTCGACAGTCCATTAGGACTAACCACTTGGAACACCATTCCAAATGGAACCAGTTGGAAACTCGATTGGTTAAATTGGGAGTCCATTTGGACTTCCAAATGGGACACCATTCCCACTGGAACCAGTTGGAAACCCATGGTCGCCTACTCCCAAGTGACTACGACGGTGCGTAGCCTGAGGGCACCCGTGGTCCAAGGAGTACGCGCTGCAGATTGAACACACTGCTCATGCCCATGACTTGTTGCTCTTCCTGTTACCCAAGGCCCCCCTCTTGCTTAGTTTCATTATTTACCTAGCATAGCGTAAACATTTAGCAATATTTAGAGCTTCCATGCATTCAGCGTCGTTGTCGGCCTAACCCTGAACGCCTACACATCGGCGGATGAAAGAGTGAACGCAGAGCGCTGCGGAGTGTTAACATGGCGATAGTGAAGAGAGCGCAAGGAGGCAGTGTGAAGGCAGGGCGCGCGGCGAAAAAATTATCAGGGCTTGAACTTCGTCAAACCTATTAGTGCGCAAGCATTGCCAAATCACCAAGGCCAAATTTTAGAAATGGGCAGGGCAAAATTTGTAGGTCGCCATCGCATCGGGCACGCTCAACTATGGTTGGACATTCCATATCGGCCAAGGTCAACTTGCGGGGTTGGCCAGGCCCAAATTTTGGAAATGATCCGGGCCAAATTTGGAGGTCAGCGCCGTGCTGAGTGCGGTCAATTATGGCTAAACATCGATAATTTGGTTCAAATATAATCTGCCATGGTCAAATTTCGGGGGTAGTCCAGGCCAAATTTGGAGATCAACATTGAGTTGGGTGCTGTCAGTCACGGCTACAGATCGATTTTGGGGGGGGGGGGGAGGCCAAATTTTTGGGGTGATCTGAGGTCAAGGTCAAATTACGTACCATGCTATCATGGTGGACCAGGGTGGTCATGGTGAACCTTGTAGACATGGTACACCTTATGTAGCATACATACAGTAACGCTGCAGCTATATGGTAGGCAGGTTATTTCAAGGTCATCCAGAGACAGAGTTTTGCATTGAGTAGAGCTCTAAAAGAAGGAAAAGATTGTTCTGGAGCGTGTCTCAGCTCATGGTCCAGGTCCTCCTCTCCCTGCCACCTTGGCAAAGCGGCACCACGGACTTGCGGTTCAAGACAGTTCGAGTCCTCTCCAGAAGTCTTGGAGGGAGACGTAGCTCTATGCGCGCTGGCCTACTCCCTTTTCTCGGCGCAGCCACCCGCTTCCAGAAATTTCGTGCTTGGTTATTTAAGAGCATGTGGCATTCTTGGTCTGGCTTCATCGAAGGAAAAAACAGGCCCTGGATTTCGAAAAGACAAGAAGAGAAATCGTTGAGCTCAAATGTTAAAGGGTCCCTGAAAAGGGTGTTTAAATTGAGGTTGGCTATAATACGCTTGCATTGTGTAGAGCATAGGCCACCTAGCGTTCATGCCACATACAAGACCTCAAAAGCGAGCCGTTCATTTACAATACATTTTTAAAAATTCGCGCTTCCACGTCTCGAGGCAACCATCAATGCCGGGCTTTCGCCCGAATCTGCGTGCAATGCGTCATGCTGCACTCATTATGTCAGCAGCGGAGGGCTATCATTGGTTTGCCATGCCAACTCTTTCTGACGTCATGCAGCTATCCATGGCTGCGATAGGAAGCTCCGCCTCCTGCGGAACTCCAGTGCGTTGGCAGCCGGCGGAGGTGCAAGGGTGGGGCCGGCCAACACCCTCTACAGAACTTAAGGCCGCCTCCTGGCCTCCTGGGGGACAACGGCGACAACAATGCGATCGGTTCTGGAAACACGTAACACTCCCATCATTGCCTTGGGAAAGTCGTGGCATGCCGCGACTTGCTTCCGAACGCACTTTTTTTCTAGATGTTGACTGTGCATGCAGAGCCTACATCTTGTGCTGCGTGTGCGGTTGTGTCCATCGAGACGTTGTTCTATAGTGCCATCATTGGAGTGGAATGTGGATTACGCTTCTGCTAGGATATGCCTAACAAGTGCTGCGTGCCCAACTGCCATACTAATCATAAATCAGGTCCCAAAAACCACATTGTCAAGTTTCCTGAGGATGAAAGAGAACAGAATGCCTGGATTAGGGCAATACCACGAGCGAACTTCGTATCACCGCACTCCAGGGTAAGATGTTCGAAACTTCTTCAACGAATAGTTACTTTTGAAAAAAACGATAAACTTATGTGCATGCATTGTAAAAAAAAGTGTATTTAAACTGGACAGCTGGTTAGCATTGTATGTAGCGAATGCCGATTTTCAAGAAAACTCTCTTGCCAAGTTACAGCTGCTATTTAAACAAAAATTTAACTTCCCTCTAGGTTTGCGAGCTTCACTTCTTTGAGGCAGACATCGTGCGAGAGGCCTCCCACATCAACGAGGTTACAGGGCACACCACCACTGCAACACTTTCGCATCAGCGCCTTTGCCCAGGCGCAATCCCATCTAAGTTTCAGAGATGCCCGTGTTATATTTCTAAGACAAGCACCTCAAGGGATGACCCAGACTCGAAGCGCATGCATCTTGAGGCTGCTGCTTTGAGGAAAGCGCTTGAAGAGTCAGCTGAAGTATTCTGCAAAAAGCAGGAAGCGGATAGGATTTTAAACCTAAAAGACTTGACCGAATATCTAGCAAGCAAAAGGTCTGCATTCTGGCATGCTATTGAAGGAAGTGAACACCTTATTTTAGTGCACATCATTGAAGACGAAGCTCCATGCATCAAATATTCAGTTGCAGTAAAAGCTGACCATAGCATGACAGTTAACTTCGTAAAGATGCCGATAACGAAACTAGGCACCAATTTCTCAATCCCAACAGTAGCAAACAGCAAGAAAGCAATGATGGAGCCACTTGAGATTATTGAAAAAAGCAGTGACGACTTCCAATCAAAGTACTGAATCTGCCAACGACGACATCAGCAAGCAGATTCTTCTCCTCCTGGAAAAGTTATCTTTTTCGCCCACAGATGAAAGCACCAATGCCATACAATTTCTTAGTGAGCAGTTGAAGCTACTCTCAATGAAGAAAGTTCGAAGACATTACTCAGCCGACTTCATGATATTTTGCTGTCTACTCTTCACTGTATCACCTCACGCATACAAATATATCCGCGGATCTCGAATCACGACTCTGCCGCACCTAGTCACCACTCACTCAATATGCTCATCGTATGGCATGAATCCTCAAATCGAACATCAGAGTGAATCGTTCCTCCAGTACATGGCCGCAAGAATCACCGACTTGAATGATCGCCTATGTTTTGTGACACTGATGATAGATGAAATTCACATCAAGCCTTATTTCGACTATAAAGGAGGCAATATTACAGGTGCTGCTCTGAACAGCTCAGGTGCAGTAATCAGCACTTGTCTTTATGGTGCAGAGCCTCTTGTGCCAATTTAAGGAAGTTGCTCACATCATCCCTGTCCAAAAAGCCGAATCAGAGTATTCGCACCAGTTGCTGAGAAAAGTAATATGGGGACTGGAAGAAATTGGCTACAGGGTAGCGTGTGTCATAAGTGACAATAATGCCATCAACACAAAGGCCATGTATCACTTCTTGTCACCTCCTTCTAAACAAAAATTGTTCAGAAGAAAAAAGAGAAAAGCTGAAACTCTGCGGAATAAGGCAGCGGTTCTTTCGTATATAGCAACATGAGTGTTTTATATGTCAACTTCTAAACCCACTTGCTATGTTGTAAATACGTAAACTGTGGCAATGTATGTATCTGTCACAAAAGCGATCGTATTCATTTAAAATATAATCTTAAAACAAATACATGTGTCCCCAATACAAATATACATATCCAGTTGTGAAGCTAATCGAGAGTGTTTAATTTTTCAGTATCGCTCCGCTCCATAAAACTAGGTGGAAAAAAAGGAAAGTTTTAAAATATTGGTAAATTAATTTCAAGTAATGCATAAAGAAAAACATTTACTGAGACAGATGAGAAAGCGCAATGCAATAGAGGTGCTGACATCAGTGTTTAAACAATCTTTGCACAGCTGGTTTGCGGCTAGTGCCTCTAAATAAATTCCGCGTAAAGTGTCTGCTCTTCATTCCAGCATTTTAGCTAAAGAAAAAATGTGGATTGACAAATGGAAGCTTATTGCTGCTAGTTGATTCCAGTCGCGATTCCTTAAACTCGACCATAAGTGGTGGCAACTCTGGGCCTCTTTTCATGGCGTCATGGGAGGGGTACTCAGGCCCTGCTCAGGCCTTGTTAAATTCTCTAGAGGGTGTTGGGCTGGCGAGGGAGCGCCGACATTTCAGTGTGCAAAAGTAACGAGAGGAGAGAGAAAGGCACGAAAATGCAGAAATATAAAATTTAACTACAGATAACTCAGCTTCCACAAAACACATAAAAAAAATTTTTGCTGGAGGATATTTATGAAGCAGCATCCGTTAACATCCTAGGCATACCACAACATTATTGAGAGCCCCTTTCAGAGCCCCCTTAATGCATCAGCTTTGGTAGCGGAGTGAAACTTCTGTTTCTTCAGTGCATAAGTGGTCTCAGGCAATTCTTTCTGGACAATGAGCGACGCAACTGGTGGAAGTGCATCGTCTGGCGCTGCTGCTAAACAAGCTGCCAAAGTAGAGGCTCAGCACCGCCGACGCGAGCCTCAGTGGGAAGGTGATGCGTTTGTACTGTGGACGCTATCGTGCCTGCTTTGGTGTAAAGCAACAAACAAACGCAAGGGCATATAGTGCCGTTGGTCAGCCCGTGTCGTAGTTCTAGCTTCAAAGAAGCACATGCAAAATCAAAGCACCTAAAGAGCTGTGCTCAAATTTCACATTAGGAAGTATCATAATTGTGGGTGAATTTTTTTTTCGGCTGGATACCATCTGGACGGAAAACACTGTGATTCTTGAGACAAGTTTGGTTTCACGTTTGCCTGGATTTGCTGTGAATGGGAGCTAAAAGCATTTCATGCTTAAAAATGTCTGCTCAGCCGTCTAGACAATGTGCAAGCATGAAATGCATTGCAGGAAAGGTGCAGCTGCTACCGCCTTCACATGCTTCCGGGTAGCACGCATGGCTTCCCTACCTTATTTCTCCTCTCCTCTTCCATATAAAATATGCGCCCGCGTCCCTTGGCGCTTTTGATGGTTTATGTGCCGCCGCATTCAGCTGCTTAACTTTTCTGCGCTAGGCAGCGCGCTCAGCGTCCCTCACTTGGGACACCTCGATACAGTGTTCCTGCATCGAGGCATCCTACCCTCACTACTAAAGGCACCATAGCACTCATCCGCTATTGTTTGGCCTTAGCAATGTGTTAAGGTGCCTTTTCATCTTAGTGTGCGGCTACATAAAGCTTCTATTGGGGACATAGGCGAGCCTTTCTATCGCCTGACTTATTCAGCTCCACTGTGTGGCAACGCCACTGAGCATTTCGAAGTATAAACTAACGGATGAAAGATAATGAAAACGACAATCTAAAATGTGTTTCATGAGACACTGTGGTGATAGCCAAGTGGTCATATTCCTGTATTCCAGTTGACGATCCGAAGTAGAGCCCTGAATTCACAAAGGAGTACGAAATCTGTCTCTGAAGAACTCAGGATTTGAATCCAAATTGCCCATTAAAGCGAGCTTTACCATTCATGGAGCAAGAAAACGTACTCCGGATTGCCGACTGGAATATGTCATAAGGCATTTGGAAACGAAGCTGCGCTCTGTTTGTGCAGGTGCAAGTTCGAATCCAGCTAGGGACTATATTACGGGGAAATTTTTTTTGTAGAAATCGCCTTCCTACAGATGTGTAGCTTTTGTGAAACAGAAGGGACACTGCAGTAGCATCTTCCCTTTTGCTTCTATGTATAATCGTGCTGCATTTGAGTGCAGCCCTATAAAAACACGTCCTGCGGGACCATTTTGCAGCCTTAACTGGTATGTGGCTTGTTTATGCTCATTCTTCACCCTGATTTCAATAATAATGAAACCAAAATGCATTACTGTCTATAATGAACTGTAATAAAAAGCATAGGACTTTGCACGCAGCCTATCCTGCTGCATGTTGCAAAGCCAAGAATAATGGTGTGAGAGACTGGAATGTAAATTGCAAACATAAGCAGAACTGCTTGCAGGTGATACATTGCAGATTGAAACAAATGGCATATGTAATTGAGTGCAAGCGAAGGGTATAAGGTTACATGTGCGGTACCAGAGAAAACTTAGCTGTTCACCAAAGGCAACACCTGCTCAAAGCACGAACAAAAGGAAGCAGATTAAAGCTGGAATAATATTTATACACGTCACACAAGTAATGCAGCATTCTTGACATGAGGGAAAGATATAGGTGGCAAGTCAATGTGGATAACAAATCATGCTGCAATATTCTGGGATAAGGATGACGAGCATAAATGTGGGAACAAGTAAAGATTATTCGAGTGATTTACAAGTTGTGAATAGAAGGGTTGACAAACAGTGTTCTTTGTGCATAAAAAAAAAAATTACCACTTTAGGCACAAGCTTATTTTTTTAGATATGTGCGTAGTAGGAAGCTGTTACACTTATCTAATATGTAATAAAGCAACTCATTGATGCTGTCCAGGGGGGGAAGCTGATCTTAAATTTTTAATATCGCAGTCACAACTATGAAATTTTCAGGAAACGTGTTTTTGGCTGCTGATTTTAAATATACCATGTAATTTAAACCTAGTGCTTGTGCAATTATGTAATATGTTATGTAACTTTTTGCCGAGAGCCTTTAAAAAATTTTGCAGCAGGGAACTTGCTGAATTGTAGGCCAATGGTTTGTCTCGACATCAAGGAATGCAATAAGGGCAAAATTATGCTGCCTCCAATAGAACTTAAGTCAGAGCGTTTTGAAGTTGCCGCTCTAGAAACAGAACTTCACATTCCTGAAGTGAGAACTTCAAAATCCCATAATTCAGCTTTTGTTATAGGCGAGATGATAATTTTACCTTTGCTGCATTTCTTGATGTCAAGACCAACGAATGGCATGCAACTCATCAAGTTGGCTGCAGAAAAATTTCTCAGAAGCTTTCGGCAAAAAACTTGCATAATATATTACAAAGTGCACAAGGGATTGTTTTACATGAAATTAAATAACATATTTAGAATCTGCACATAAAAATATATGCTCCCTTAAGATTTCAGAACTGTGACTACATTAATAAAATTTTTTTCTCTCCTTCCCTATTACAGGGCAACTGAAAAGGTTTTAGAAATCGATGAGCTTAAAGAGGTCAAATGTGTGAAACTTGAAAGTAAAGCATGCCAAGTCCTTTTGGGCTAGCATTTGAAATGGGGACGTAATCACTGATTGAAATCGAGACAGCCATCAAGCTTCTCCGCAGCACACAGCTCCAAGTGGGGAGGTGTATCACGATGCCATCGATGGTATAGGTGCATTTCCAACACATAAACACTTGCTTTCAAAGAAAAAAACCAATGCCACCGAAGGCAAAGGCATCCGAGCTTTGTTTGGGAGTGTCCAATTAGGCATGAGAGGGTGTAGTTGGCAGCAGCAGTAATTTGAAATCTTACCTTCTGTGACGTCACTCTGAGCTTCTCCGCACTCCTCTGGAGAAGCCAAAAATTTAATCGCCAATTACGTCACTATTTAAATGCTAGCGCAAAAACACTTGGCATGCTTTACCTGCAGCCTATATACTAGATCTGAATCCTTTAATAGCGCGCAATTCTCAAAAAGTGGTGCACTTGCCCTTTAATGATTTTTCGGTATATACACACATTAATAAGCTTAGCAGAAATGTTTGAGTAATTCAGCTCTGTGAGCAGTTTTTGTAGGTGATCAAAACTGATTGCAGCTACTAATACTGCTTTTAATGCATGCCCTGCAAGGTGAATGTCATTAGAAATGAAAAAAGAACAACCTGCAGTACATTGGAAGGAATATTTATTTGCACATTTTGGACCAAAAATGCAACAAATCACAATATGTCTTCATTAATCTGCTTTTTTAATCTGCTTAGTTTCAGAACAAATGTCAAATATTAAACATTAGTAATTTATGCCTTACTATTGCAGTTAGAACCCCAGGTAGCTTGCATCTATTTGTACATACAACTGTGGTGCATTTTTTAGGTGTAGCCAGGGAACAACCAACAACAAATTGATGCAGAAAGGCATAGAGGAGGGGGAAAAAATATCTACAGAGAGCTTTTATTTGTTTTAAACTGAAAACTTTCATTTGTTTTAAACTGAAAAGCATTCAGATCACAGTACATGTGCTGATGTAACAACATTTTGCGACTTACAACTAAAAAAAAGGACAAGTGTTGATCCACACAGGAAACTTATTAAGGTGTGTTAGTTCTCTCACAGCACTGTGATGACACAGGCAATGTGCAGGGCATTTTTCTGCCATGTTGGGACAACAAACATGTTGCAACATAGGTGTTAAATATTGCAGGAAAAAAATTTTAGAGCTTCTCTAAAAAGAGTGGTGGGAAGCCTGTGGGAATGCATCAAGGTGCTGCTTCTACACAGTGGATGCACCACGTTCCCACAATACACCTTCTGTTTTATGTGCCAATTGAGACATAGGAGTTGTATGGCATGTCCTCTAAAGCTACTATGGAATTCACTATCAACTTTCAAAAACGATCATCTGTTTTGGCCTACAGAGTGTACGAAATGTTAATTGAAAAAAATTAGTAATGCAGAAAACAGAAAGGCAAATAGATTTGGCCGCTGCATGCACCTGTGGTCAGACATCAAGTTTTACTCCAACCAGCCTCTGGTACTGGATCTTTTAGAGAAAAACTATATTTTTGCTCAATGTCCTCTTATAGACCAAGCGGTATGCTCATACAGACATTAGTGAACAGTTAAGCATAGATCCAGTACCTTAAATTATACGTGAAAAAACTTGCACAATGGTCAGGCAAACATGCAATGCTGCAATATGATACATAGCATTATTGTGGAAGCTTTTTAGGAACCAGCAAGGACTGTTTACAGCTCTATATAACACAGTGATTACATGATAACCCAAAACATTATGTTCAGCCATGGACAAAATTTTATCGGATGCGGATCCGAGTGAAAAAATTTATTTCTGCGTGGTCAGTAATCCAGTTCACTGAAAAGTCTGGAAGCATGTGGGGGCATGCATACTTCATCTGCTGAAACTAATAGCAGCTGACTGAGCAATGAGGCAATGCAGCCTTAATTTTTTCCTGTGCAACTGCATACAGTTCTATTTTGTCCATGACTGGGCAGTCTACAACGTACCTAAAACCTAAGCTACTGCCAAAAGAATCCACTCATTCATTCAAGTACCACTGTTAGATTTTTAACATTGGTCTTGCGTTTTCCAAAACGTCTATTCCTAAATGCGCACATCTACATGACTACTGCTATACCTCATGTATGTAGTCCAGTGTTATATATTACAAGTTATAAAACTTGCATCATAAGTACTACTGCCTGACCTGTATATAAAACAAGCCCCAAATTCTCAGGTAGTCCTTCACATGTCCACCTGACACAATTTACTATTGACTAGCACTGCTACATAGGTAACAAATTAAAGCAACAAAAGTAACAAATTAAAACTATCATGTTTTGCAAAACAAAACAATGCAGTAACCCTTAAGGATTTTGTACCAAAAAGACTGCAATCATGCAAAGTTGACTTGCTTCTCAGTATCACATCATGCTTGCATTTTAAACACACATACAGAAATAAAAATATTCTCAATAAGTTAACATACATGAAGAAAGATGGTCACTTTCCTGAAACATCCATAAGCAGCATGGAAGGTTAACATCAAGACTATGAGAAGTACAACAAAAGAATAGAGTGATTTTTCATTCCTTAGCATGCACAAGACTAACATAGCTGCTATTTTCTTCTGACCATGACTAAACCATTCCAAAGGCTGCTAACCCCAACACAAAAAAAAAATCAGAGAAGCTTCTAGTTTATTTTGAGCAACTTTACTGCTTTCAGGCGATGACTGTTAGAGGTCATCTTGGAGCGGCTATCATAGTCCAAAAAAATGTGCTTTGGAGCAAAATATCCAGCTTTGAGATGAAATTAACAAGTGTATATTTTTGACAAAAAAAAAAATTAGAATAGCAACCAACCTGGTCTCAGTTCTGCACAGGAGCTCCTTTTCTGACTAGATAGTTTACATAGAGTAAATGCACAACATGTACTCACACATAATTCTACAAAGATAAAACAACCATTCCATGTTTTCCTCAGCTAAACAATCGAGCCATTCAAAACAGGACTTCACACCGTCTAATGACATGATGCACAAAACAATCACACTAAAAACTTGCTATTTCTGACATATTATCACTTGACTACATATCAATACAGGGCAGAAATTAAGCAGAAAATTTTTGAGATACCTGGTTGGCAGGGCTTGAATACAGAGTCCTAATGTTGGAGAAATTGCAAAATTCTTCTCAACAAAAAAATGCACAACAAAGCAAATACACATATAGCACATGTGTCAGATGAAGCCACTATCTACCATAAAGTACACTGGAAAATTAACATACTACAATAGCATTAGCTGACACTACGCTGCTAGAAAGAGGAGCCTCTGATGCGCATAAGAAAATGCACAGACATCAGATTTCCTCTGCCAGTAAGAGTCTTTCTGTAGAAGGTAACATATGAAGACAGAGAAGTTATTCCACAAGACTGTTATACATATTCTTACCTTTTACAAGCATGCTTGAAGTGTGCTTTGAAGAACAGGTGCAATAATGAGATAATCACAAGCTAAGTGTTCTGACAAGAATACGTCAAAATTTTACAGGTAGTTGTGTCAGTGACTAGAGCAGTCTCTGGCTCACATGACAGGGCTCTAGTTGCACTTTGAGGCCTTTGGAGGCATACAACAGCAATGGAGACATTGCTCACTAGGTTCTCAAGCCCCAGCTCTACCCATGGGTCCCACCATACTGCCTGGAAGCCACACAGAAGTTGTGTGTATATTGGTCCGTAAAATTCTGACATAAGCTGTACCACTGTACTGCAAGTACTACAGAGGAGCATGATAGATGTAGGTTGACAGCTTGCAGGTGCAAAAACTTTAACACTGCTTTAATACTGCCCTTAACTTGATATTTGCAATTTGCAAGACTGATTGAAGCATGCAACTCTTTATGGGCTTTGCTGCTTGATCAGGAGTTACACTTCAGTAATTCAATAAAAGCTTTACATTCAACTCTAGATATAGAAGTAAATCCTTTTACTCACTTTTTAATTTACAATAAATGTGAGCCATTTCACGACACTAAAACTAAACAATCACACATTGCCAATTTTTGCAAATAAACTGTCCTGATAATAGTAGCCGATTAAGTATATTCCACCAGTGGTTCTACACGGCGGCAGCAACAACAATAAAAAGAAGTTCAGTTAAAATATGCAGTGCACCTAAAAAGTCAGTGCTATGATTGTAAAGACTATCCACTCATTACGTATTGCATTTCAGCGTAACACGTAAAAAACTGCTGCAAAGACTGAATAAATTAATATCACTGAGCCAAGGGTTTAACAGTTAAATGACTGGTGACTGCACGGTCTTTCTCTCCTTAATAAAAACCCCTGTTTAAGTGCCCTTAGCTTATGAAAGATGTAAATAGGAAGGGTAATACACCAAAAATCAGACACAGCACAAGCAGAAATAATGCCAAACTTGGCAACAAAAGTTCAACAATAAAATAAAAATAACGCCTGAGTGACTCTGGGCCAACAATTCATTGGTTAAAACTTGGGGCGTGAATTTTTGCGAGTTTAAAATCCCAACTAAAAAATAATGGATAATACAACTACATTTGAACTCTGGACAGCCAGTCATGCCACCATATCCTTCCACAATAAAGTTCACTGCATTGCGAACCTTAGAGGTCATAACACTAGACCATTACGACCTGAATCAAGAGGTGCTGCTTGTGTTTTCTTTATCCCTCATGAAAAGCGGCATCACAACTGCAAAGTCTACTCAGTCTTGCTGCCTGACATGTCGCGGATTTTATGCATCTTGGATGGTGGACCTAAAAGTGTGCTTACTCTACCTTCCATGACTACTGCACAACGAACGGGACAAGAAGAAGGACACAGGCAGAGACACAACACAGCGCTGCTCACAACTGAAATCTTTATTAGCTGCCAGCCGGAATAAATACCTAACTGGCGGCCAAAAAATCATAGGAGCACATATAATAGCAAGGCTCCCGAAAGAATGCATAAGCGCACCATCTGTATTCCTGTCAGGGAAAGAAAAATGCTACCTCGAATGTGAATGTTGACACGCGTGTGCTTTATTTTGTTTTTCATGATTATTTTTGGAATTTTTTGAATTTTGTGTTCCCACTGCATGACTTGTGCCCATTTCTTTCCATTTTTGGCAGCCAGTTAGGTATTTATTCCGGCTGGCAGCTAATAAAGATTTCAGTTGTGAGTAACAGCACTGTGTTGTGTCTCTGCCTGTGTCCTTCTTCTTGTCCTGTTCGTTGCGCTGTAGTCATGGAATATCGGAACCAACTCGCCCAGCAACTTACCTTACTCTGCAACTACTGCTTGTCACTGCTGTGTAGAGAAAGTGCTTTAAAAAAAAAAAAATGAAGTGCTGGAGGCATTCTTGTCATGCTCATTTGAGGGATTCTTGACATTGAGCTCGATGCGCACATGTGCATTTTCAAAATTTCTGTTCTTCCCCAGAGTAGAAAATAAACAGTAGCATGGAAAGGCTGCACGAAAAACTTGCCCTGTTAATGCCCATGAGCGATTCTCACTAAATATGCAGGCTGTCAGTCTTACTTCGTAGCCTTTTTGAACCTGTGCGCTAATCATAACTTGTGCTAATATGCAGTACTAGGTGGATCATTCCTTTACGGGAACCTTTGCAAACTTGCATATACTAAGCAAAATGTACCCGGATCAGTACAGGGACATATGCCCATGGTGTGGGGCCAAACCCACCCTATATCATATCACGTGGGAACGCAAAAGAAACGAGGCTTTCCATAGAATACAAAATCCGAGTGCGGAGCAGTGGGAGAGTTTGCTCTCCAGCGGCAACCCGGTTCTCCAGAGAGAACTGGTCATCCATGCCCAGCGAGCAGCCAAGCTCAGCGGTGCCCTGGAATAGGGGCGCCGACCTCTGTCGACCGTAATAACTTGTAAAATAGAGCAAATAAAGTTTATCCTATCCTATCCTTTACAGACAAAAGATATGAGATCTCCCTCCTATGTATATACTTATGCATTTGTATGTCCGTAAAAATAACATTTTTTTTTTCTTCTAGACTTTACGCTGCTGGTATGCATTGCAACCTGAACCAATTTTTGTTACTTATATTCGTTTCGTGGTGATTTTGCCAATCCACCAGGCTATACTTCTCTTCTATGTTTGTGCAACAACCACAGTTTTAAACAAGCAAGCCAAGTGGCACAAGCAAAAAATACATGTTGCTACATGCAAGAAATCACCTCGTATCGATCCCAGCACACACAAAAAAGAAACACTTCATCTAAAGCAGGGGGTTCTCAAACTTTTTTTTCCTCAGGAAGCCCCCAACAGCCTTCATTATGTGCCAAGGAGCACCTCCCAGACAGCAGAGAGGCATATGAATGAGCTGGCTCCCAGGACTGAGGACCCCCTTTCACAATAGTATCATGAAACACTCAATCCCACAAGTGAAACATTGCTTTCTGATACCTCTCTTGTAATGGCTGTGTCAGTGTCCAGTAAGCATGCATGTTCTCACCTGCATTACGCCAAGAAAATAACAAAGCAGCCTGTATTAGTGGAAAATAGTTTGTTATTTTCGCATGGCACTGCTGCTTTTGGCTTTGAAACTTGGAGCTTTGAAACTTGGAGCTTTTCTCGGAGCAATGACAGTCAGGCAGGAACAGTCGCTGGTGACTTGAGCAGTGCTATCTGAACTACGGCAGCAATGGCAGCAGCACCTGCCACTGTTGCATTACCAGTGCGATTGCATGGTACTCTTTGCTGGCCATGTTCCTTACAATGCCGTGCTGCTACATAGGACTTCTTTTATTATAATTAGGTGCTGAGCTGGTAGAGTTGGCACAGCAAAATAAAGCTAAATAGAAGGCTTTTACAATTTCACAAAGCGGAATCAGTAATGTGAAAATTTCAATACTTCACTTTCCTCAAAGCTTGGTTTATCTCAGAATTTTTCTCGATTTTTAGATCTTTAAAACAGTATAATGACTGCAGTAAGCAGAATGACTGTTAAATTCAGCTTTAGTTTTCATGCCAGTCTATCAAGGTCATCACGCAGTATTTTTAATTACTGCAGCGTCAAATAACAAGCAATACAAATGAGTACAGCAATGGAAAGGTCTCTTTATACCATGTAAAATTCGACTACCGTAAACAAGTTCTGCACTAGAGAGTAAGCTTAATACCAGAACGACTGTGCTACAATTCGGAAAATCAAAACATGATTCCTATGGAGAAAGCTATGCCTCTACTGAGCGCCTGAGGCGTTTCGCCAGTGTCCACGTCTATGGCCGCTAATTTCCCGTGATACCGCGAAAAATAACAGATTTCAGTATTTTTTGTGAAACTTTGTGTTGTCAGTCATATTTCCTTTTTTCTATGCTACTGCTGTTATGGACATCACAAGGAATGACATTATGATGGAAAAATGGCTATTTTACCCTACTTGCATGAATATAACGTGAGGGGGGAGTTTGAGAGCTCAGGAAAATATCAAAAGAAATATTATTACGGTTATAAAGCAATCTCAAAATGTCCAGGCCAACCACAGCTGAGCGTTAAAAATAAAAAAATTAATAAAAAATAAATAAAAAATTCTAAAATTCGGAAGCAGCGGATACGTCAACATTATTTTAGAGCCAACTCTTCGGATGTGCATGCCATAACTGAGTGAAGCCAAGCCTCCAATACTTTAATGCATGCAGCTTCCCATTCAGCCGCAGCAGCAGCTGCTGTCACCACCGTGCCCCCGCTACTCGGTGTTTTGAGCTGCCCAGTCCTGCGTCCATTTGCTTTTCCTACTCCATCTAAGTCTTACAGTGTGTGCCCTTTCTCAATGACCTGCACCACCTTCTCCTTCGCACTTGAACAATGCACACTTTGCCCCAAGGTCATTAAAAAGCTGGCTTCTCTAGCAAGGTCTTAAACATGGGGTGAAGGTCGCTTTAGCTACCTTGAAATACCTGGGAAAAAAAAGAAAAAGAGTTCACACTACACTCCTTGGTTCCTAATATATTCCGAGGTGCATTTTGAAGTATTAGTAGCCACTTCTTGTGAAATTTTGCACATTCTTTGTTCTCAATTCGCAGAATTTAAAATGTTCCGCTGCAGAAAGTTGGGGGCCTTACTCATGCCTAGGTACAAACTTTTCATGCTCACTGTTGTCTCATTCATTTAATGCCAGATGTTCCAATGACATTAGAAGCAAGTAGTTCAGATGAATATCGTACAGATCTGCATCACTAACCTAATGACATCACTAACCTAATGCTAATAATTTTCTGAATATGAGGACACAGTTATAACTTGAAGAGAATATTAAGTCATGCATTATAAATTATTTTTAAACTACACAAAAGGACACATCCTTTCTCATGCACTAGATCCATGATCATAACTGTCACACATTTACAATTGCATAAAAGCTTAACCAAAAGGTAATGTGCAATACTCTGGCTCTGAACAATCAATTCATAAAAACAAAATTATTCATTTATCATATGAGGTATAAATATTGTAGTGATATCAAACTGCACAATAATTGTGCACTGTTAAGTCTGAATACTGTAAAACATAGATACAATGTTAAAAAATGTTGTAAAGCTATAACAGTAATAAATTACGTTTATGTAAAGAGTACGCCATTAAACGACCCATTTTAGTATGCAGATGCATCATTGATAACACATATATTTCACCACATTTTGTGGAATGTCAAATGCCAGAAAGGACTAGTACATACTGAAGCATTAGCTCGCACAGCATAGAAGTGACTGGACTCAGCACTGTGTCCAGTCTCTTCTTCCCTTTTCCTTGAATTCATAGTGACATACACAAAGATGGTAAGTGTGAAACTACCACTCAGACTGAATATTACTACTGGTGAGAGGTGATTCAGGCTGATAAAAAACAATTCTATTAAACATCAAAGTCTCCTTCATATGTCAAGAATATGAGCAGTCCCTGCTAACAGAAAACTTCGTCAGCCAACAGCAAAGCATCCCTCAAAGGAAACAAATACGAAAGGTGTGATTTTTTATTGTAGTGTTTGCATGTAAGAGAGTATGAGTAGTGTGAATGGTTTTGATGATCACCTCCAAATCATGTGACGATACAGTAAAACCTTGTTAAGGCATACTCACTTAAGCGGTAGTGCCACATAGGATGCAATCGCGTGATATTCCTGCCTCAGCTTTTGTTAAACCTTGTACATTCATTTGGTGCCTCCATATGACGTAGTGGCTTACTGCAAATGTCTCAGTTAGCACATACCTATCATTGCGTATGAGGCTGAAAGGGTCTCTCACTAAGCGGTCATGAGCTACGCTGTGCTTCGTAAGGTAACTTCACTGAGAGCCGTCGCGGGGGCTCAGTGGTTATGGCACTTCGCTGCTGACTCGAAAGACACGGGTTCGATCCTGGCTGCAGCAGTCTAATTTCAATAGAGGTGAAATGATAGAGGCCCGTGTACTGTGCGATGTCAGTGCACGTTAAAGAACCCCAGGTGGTCGAAATTTCTGGAGCCCTCCACTACGACGTTCCTTACAGCCTGGGTCACTTCGAGACGTTTAACCCCATAAAACCAAGATCGCAGTGACACTTCAAGAGAAAGTCGCCGGAGATGTGCTGTCGCACATGAAAAGCACACTTGCAGTTACTGACACACCCACAGAGAGATCGCTCTACCCCTCACCACAGGGGCCCCAGCTTACCCCCACCCCACACCCGCTACCCCACCACAAAACGCTAGCAGGAGCCAGTGTCCAAGCAGTCATGCTCTGAACCACATGGATAGCCCATCACCAAGCTATAGCTTACTGTTGTCACTTGACTCGAGTTTAGGCCAGCCGCAGCAAACTTTTGTTTTTCTGCCATGTGCCTGTGGAAAGGAGGACATGGAGAGGCCTTATCCTCAAGACAGTGTTGGTCAATGCCACATTGCTAGCTACCTGGCATCACTGCACGGCTGTATTCAGCCCCATCTCATTGTGTTGTTGTGTTACTGACGTTGTCATGGATCCTGCACTTCCCACTTATAGCACTTCCCAAGTCAATCGTCAGGGCGTCTTGTGCCTAGGCGATGCTCTGAGTGCGAGTCCGATGCTCCGTGTACAGAAAGGCGCTGTGGAAACTATCACCTTCTGCACGTTTAGAGTCATCGACTAGTGCTGTTGAGACTTCTCCAGCATGGTCCGATAGTGACCCGGCTGTCTCTATCACTGGTGAAAACGTCATCCAATTCAAGCAATGCAGACAAGAAAGCTGAAGACGGCCCGGGCCCTACTGTTGGAGAAACTGTGCGTGCGTTAGACATGCTTTGCCTATTCGCCCAAATAGGAGGCCTAATAGAGCAGTCTGAACCCGGTTTAAATGGTTTCGAGGCTGCACTAGTAACTGCGAAGCCGCCCCAGCGGCAGACATAGGTAAAGGATTTCTGCGGTCCTAGATGAATTAAAGCTGCTGCATGTCCTTTCCTTCAAGAAATACCTCAGGTATCATCCTGTACCAAGTCAGTGGACATACTTAAGCTATTTTCAGTTAGGGTGTACTGCTGCTTTGCGCTTAGTTTTTCCGTGGTCCTGCGAAGAACGCCGTAATGAGGTTTCACTGTTAACATCAAAGCAGAGTGCGCATATATTTTTGTTGCAACTTTACCTAATCTTTACAAACTGTATGAAGCAAAATTATCGAAATGACTAGCACACTATGTAATTGTGACCAAGATGGCACTAGTCCACTTCTTTAAAAATGGTATGGGACATCTTAGTTTTTTTCGTTCCAAAAAAAATGAAGCCAGCAAGCTAAGGTTTTCAGTAAAAATCATGAAATGATGGCTGCAGCCTGTCAACATTATTATTTCATGTGATAATATGAGTTTATATAGAAATTCATGTGCTGTACTCTTTTTTTCAGCTGACTGCCATCAGTCGAATTCCCTAGTGCAACAGATGGCTGAGAACAAGAGGTGCAGACATCCCCATAGTCCTTCCCTCTGTAGTACTTGTTTACAGAGAATCAGCATATCGTACAGGTGATTGAGTATATGTGACACAGCTAAATGTACACATTTCAATTTGTCATTCACAGCAGTGCCAAATGTGACAGAGCAATAATTGCAGCGTGAAAATCAAATGACTCGCCATGAAAAAAAAATGCGCAGCTCCTAGCCATTTGAGCACTTGTCGATGACGCCCATGAAACGACGCAGGCAAGACCAGTCTCCTTCGACTTGTATGCGACCACCCATGTACACCTGCATGGGAGACTCCTTGCCACAGAGGATCAGTGTCAGATCATCAGCTGAGAGGCGCAGTGTCACATCTGCCTTACGTCGACTGCCAAGGTCATTGCCACGAATGAGCTCCACATTACCTGCAATGTCAAATATCATTGTCAAACAACTGCACTTCAATCTACAGTTTTGCAATAAAATACACTTTCAAACTACAAACTTGTGGATTTGCGCCATTCCTGGATAATTTTTCCACTCACGTCAAACCGTATCCCTGGTACCCAATTCCTGTTTCCTAGCACATATTCAATCGCAGGCAACAGGCAACTTGAAATCTGCATCTAGTTTCTTAGTCTCACAGGCAGCGTCATGTTGAGCAAGAACAATGTACAACGTGTGCAAAACCATATGAATGCGATGCCAAAATGCCGAAAACAAAACTTTCGAGAATATGGCTGGACTGGATGTTTGGTTGTTGTGCGATTATATGACTCTACTTGTGGGAAAAAATTTAAAATATAGACAGTTTTAGCACAGCGTGATCCGCCACTGCGAACCACTTCGTAGGGAGCTATCTGCAGCTTTGCCCCCTGTAGAAGCAGATCACGGTAGCAAATCACGCTATGCTAAAGCTTTCAATAGAGGGTTATAGCACAGCGCGATCAGTGATCTGCTAGCATGATTCACTTCACGCGTCGCCAGTGCACACGCGCTGATTAGTCCCAATGTGGCAGGTGTGCCTGCAGCTGGCACTGGCGCTACCTGGCGCTTTCAGGGAAATCTACACATGCGCAGTGGCTCCCCGTGGAAGCGAATCACAGTAGTGGGTACAACTCTTTAATAACTTGAGTTTAGTGCAGTAGCACTACTAGGTGCATTTTCCGATTTCGGGCATACATACACAAGTATGTTTGTCCATGAAGCCTGCTTTATGGCAGGCGGCACCTGCCCACCAGGTTGTCACACCTGGCAGGCCTTCACCCGGGTGAATTCCACCTGAGTGAAGGCCCTTAGGTCTTTACCCAAAGGCCTTTAGGGTGAAGGCCTTCATGATAAATGCCTTTAGGCCAAATGACTTCAGCACGTAAGGACACTGTAACTAGAGCTCCTGCATGATGTTTTGCACCTTGCCATGCTAAACTGCCTTCTATATATGTATATATACATATTTTTCCTCTTTTACACATAGATTTTCTTTTCAAACATAGTTACTGGGAACAGCAAAATGTGCCGCACGGTAGTGCGTCATTTTTCACCCTTTATAAGTCACACCATTGTATAAGACGCACTGACAAAAAATCCTGAAAAAAAAACCCATGAATTATACGCTGGAAAATATGGTAGATTAAACTCTCCTGATAAGCTGTACAGTTCCAGAATCCCTATATAGTTACTTACCGGTGAAATCCAAAAAAAAAGCCCACCATAAGGACCCATTAAACTTGTCTTCAGAGGTTAATTTTTGCAGGGTGACATCAGCAATAGTTGGATACAACATAAAAAAGCAGTGAAGCTCTGCCTACATTCAGGACCGCTGCAAAGAATTCCTCTGTAACAAAAAAGTAGTCGGTTGTTAAAACTCTTCTAGTTACCTAAGCAAGAAGCTAATCACAAGAAAAAAAATGATAAGCTCTAAAATTCTGATACCTGGCTGGTTCAATAAAGTCAAACATTAAAAAGCTTATTTCGTTTACTGCTGTGATTGGCAAGCGGAGTAATACAGGATGCCGCATACCGTGGCCCAGTGTTACCAACTGCTGTTTTTAGGTTGTCTCCTACTATAGCATTCAACAACAGGTGAGCAATAGAGCAATACAAAAAGTTAAGACGAGCTGTTCTGGGTGTGATTCGGTTAAGATGAACTTTCGCAGCGACCGCAAACCCTAGCGACCCCGCGCAACGGCATTTATGAGGTGACTGCGAAGCACTATCGAGCACAGAAAAATATCGAAAACGCTTCCACTCAAGGAAGCGCATCCCAACAAGATAGCTTCCGTGCATCTTCGTGACGCTGTGAGGAAAAGCTGTTTTGCTGGGGCGCATATCCTTGTAGGGAAGCTTTCTTGCCGATGCGGAAGAGGCAGCGCACCTTCGTTCCTGCCTGCGCACGGCGCAGAGATGCCAGATCTCGGCATCGTGCACGCGTCATGTGCCACACGTTTCCACCGGCGGACTAAAAGAACCCGCTAACAGTCGGAAGCCGAATTTGTAATTGACACGAGGTCACAATTTGCGTTATCACAGCGTGGAGATGGCCAGATATTGGAGCCGTATGCGTACGACAAGGGCACTGCGTGTGAAGGACAAAAAGGAACATGGTGCACCTGATCGTAGAGTGGATAACAGCTACATAGAGGAAGGAGCGAGATAAGAGAGAGATGCACAGCTACCCACCTTCAAAGCATTCAAAGCTCAAAAATAAAGTCAGGAACAAACAAACAAACAAAAACAAAACAAATAGCAGTCGCTGCGGAAGAGAGAGGGAAAAAGAAAGTGCCAAGAAAACTAGCTAGGCCAATGCTGTTTTAAAGTAGGATAATGTGACTTCGTTTCAGGCACTCACTGTTCAGCTTACTTCATACATAGTGGCATAAAATGTTCCATCCTCTCACTGAAAGGTCACTGTTTTCATGTAACACATAACAAATCTGGATGCGCATAGCGTGCTCACGTATCTCTTTTGAAGGAACTTCTGTCAAGATGGACTTCTGATATGGCGAACAAATTTTCTGCTCCCTTCAAGTTTGTCTTAAAGGGAGTCTACTGTACAATGATTTTATCATATCATCACTAATATATATAACCAGACATTAAAGGCACACTGAGGACAACTCTATCCAATTATTGTTCTCAGTAAAAACTGATTCTCTGGCTCTTTCTGGCTATGAGGATGTTTGTCTGGTGGCAAAAAATGCATTTATTGGCCAGAAAGCTGGATTTAGAAACCTTCCTGCCAGTCAATTAAAATTTGTGACATCCTTACCGAAAAGAACAGGTTGCCACCATTTTGACGTGAATGGCGGTGAAGCGCAGCCTCAAGTACCCACGCCAAGAAATCTGTGTCGACACACGCATTTTACTTGTAAAATCGGTCGGTGAAGTCAACACCTGTATTTTTTTTTTTGTCTTTTCTAGCTTATAAAAGCACTCTTTTCTGTGAGAGTGGCCTCTTTGTGATTGGAATGCAGTAGCCTATCAACACAGGCGAACCTCTATTTGCCCTCAGTGTCCTTT